>NC_141876.1:439289927-439441442 GCF_056163025.1 Triticum urartu | reverse complement strand
GCTCGGGTGAACAACCCGCCCGAAGATCATGTGGTTGTTGAACCGGAGCAGACTGCAGAACTGATGGATCCAAATACTGAAGCCACCTTTGACGAACCGGCAGAAGTTGAAACTGCCGTACCAGATGGTGAACCAGCAAGTCCAATCCGGGCAGCTGACAGATCTTCAAGTCCAGTAAGGACCACTGACGTTCCATCAACTCCAGAAAAGGTTGCTGGAGACAAAGAAGGCGAGGTTGTCATTACCGGTATGAGCCACACCTCTCCTAGCCATCATGTTATATTAGCGAAACATAGTGCTAAGGAAGAGCGTGCTGCCATGGAAAAAGGCAAATGGAGCACCGACTTGTCAAGCTACGCCCATCTCAGCACTCAAGAACTCCACTCCGGTTTTCTAAACTGTCTGCACTCAAACCGTGATTATGAAGCCGGTTTGGTGAACCTAATGAAGGAACTCTATGAGGTATTTTCATCACTTTCCTTTCTTAAATCCAAAGTACAAGTATCAACCCAAGTAGCCCCCAAGGGCCGGTTTATGATTGCAATCATAAACCGGGACTTTATAATACCTTAACTCTTGCAAACTTGCCCTCCATATACCAACTGATCTTTTGAAGTAAACCAGACGTGATCATTGTATTCCTGTAGTTTTCGCCTGTGTAGTCCCCAAGGGCCGGTTTATCTTTCCAAGGTGAACCGGGTCTTTAATCCATGCATCCATTTGAACAAATGTACATTACCCCCAAGTGGCAAGGATAATGCTTGCATTGTACTTGAGACTTGCAAATAAGATTTTGATGATAGAGCAAATAGGCATTAGCCCCCAAGCACAAAGTGCATAACTTGTTATACGCTTGGTACTTCAAATATATATATATATATATATATATATATATCATTGTTGATATATCTTGCCGTTGCAGGCCGAGCTGAGTAAAAGGGATGCTCAAACCGTTGACCTTCAGGAAAAGGTCAAATCTCAGCAAGCAGAGGCTTCCAAGGCCAAGGAGGAGTTGACAAATGCCTTAGCAGCCATGGAAAGGCTGAAAGAGACCTTTAACAAAGAGTGTGCAGACTGGGAGATGGAAAAAGTCGGTTTAACGAAGAAGGCCGAAGACACAGAGGCAGCCCTAAAGCCGGTGGTTGAAGAACTGACCGGCTTAAAGCGGCAGATTAATGCCATGACTTCTACTGTGTTTGGTAAGTATTCTCTCATGAAGTTTTTGTAATTCATAATATCTTATTAATGACTGGTTTACTGATGTTTAACCATGACAGGGACCCGCATTACTCATCTGGGCTCCGACATGCGGATGAAGCTTAAAGCAGCCTACACTTTGATAGAACAGCTGTTTTGTGGATCCCTGTGAGCCATTTGCACTGCAGTTTATAACAAGCCCCGCCATCGCTGATAAATGAAACTATCGAAAAGCCCTGCCCGGATCGACGAACTGAAGAGATCAGCCGCAAGGTTAGGTACACTAACCGCGCTAATCCGGGCCAAGGCATGGATTCCAGATCTTGAACCGGCAGATATCATCAAAGGCTATCCTGGTGTGAAAGAAGACGGTTCAGACTTCAATAATGATGATCTCCGAAGGCTGACAAAGGAGATGCGGCCTATAGCAAGTAAAACTGGCGGGGGATACAGATCTGTCACATTTTCAACCGATTTACGATGCCGAAGGGAAGAGACAGCCCACACTGATTCATAATGTAGAAGAGCTTGTTCCGCCAATCCGTAAGCATACTTACGCTCCTGATATTGACCCTTCCAACCCTATTCATGAAGAAGCCGTTTTTCAAGCCTTAACCGGAATCGACTGGTCAACGACTGATTTCCAGCGACTGGAAGGGATGAGGAGAATACACCCACTCAAGATGACCCTCAATCGTCAAGCCGTCTAGATGAGGACTCCTAAACTGGTAGTCGGTTTATGAGTTGCAGTCGGCCAGTCCTTTTAAGATAATTATTCAATTTGAGCTGCTTAAAGCGTCTTTGTAATAGGATAGCGTGAACACCTTTATCTACCATGCCATCGAGCATGTTTGTTTTGCTTGTGACTTTAAAACTTGGCTATGCCTTTGGGAGTTTATGATATGCATAGTCGATTATGGCTTTTGTTCCTGCATATAAAAACTTGAAAATGTCCTAGTAGTTTACCACTGGACGGGTCATAATGCCCAAAAAATATATACATAACTTGGATGGATAACCAAGATTGTAATAACCAGATATAAAAATAAATGATACCTGGGATATACCTTGTTGGCTGACCAACTGTTTGTATAATAAGGGTGAAAAACACCAATCTGGAGTGTTGATGACTCCTTGCCCTCTTGCCGGTTCATAGAAAGACCATACCGGGCTATAATAGCCACCGATTTGTTCGTATAATGCTAGTGACATCTAGTCAAAACCAGACCGGAGCAACGTACTGCCGGTTTAGAACTGATCATGTACTGACAACTGAGCGTTGAAAGCCACGCCGGGTTATAGTAAACACTGGTTTATCAGAAAATATTCATAAATCCCTTATCAAAAGATTGTAAAACAGCAAAGACAAAAGAAATATGCAAGGCTTTTCATGGGCTGCCAGGCCGTTGAGTTAAACCATTTTACAAAGCCTTTTAAGATGGACCTCAATCTTTAACCAATCACCGTTTTAACTTTGACAAGTTCAGGGTCTATGAGATTGACTTGTCAAACATTCGATGGGTCTTACCAGGTGTACCTGGACGGAGTGGCTTACTTAAAGAGGCAGGATAACCCGGGGTTTTAGGTGAATACACATGGCTTCCAAGCCTGGCTTGATAGCCTATTACAAGGGTGCAAGCTCGTTGTTCTTTGAGAAGCAAGGAGCCCCCAAGTAATATTTGAGCTATGCTCAGTGGTTACCTATGTTTGAGTTCTGCTTTATGCAACAGAATCTCTTTGGTTCCACACAATTTCCTTTAAGCCTATCAAAAGGTGTAGCTATGGTGTAAATACAACCAAGCCCCTTAGTGATTTCCCTTTATGGTTTTTAAACCGATCAAGAGGTGTAGCTATGGTTCGGATACGACCAAGCCCCCTAGTGATTTCCTTCATATCTGTGTGTCTTTATAGGCCGGGTTAATAGAACTCCACTTTGTAAGTAGAAGCCCCCATGGAACCACACATGATGTAAAAAACAAACAGAGACCCCGCTTTAGCTGAGGCTCTGGTTTATTATATAATACGTACATTGTCATAAGTTTGTACATAAGAAGAGCCTGTGGCTCAAGTATAGTAAGGCCGAAGAAGAGCTATATTCCACGACCGCTGGGTCTCCTCCTCCGATTTGCGTGAGTCTTTATGCTCTCGAACATCGATGAGGTAGTATGACCCGTTGTGCAGATTTTTGCTGACCATAAAGGGTCCTTCCCAAGGAGGGGATAACTTGTGCATATCAGTCTGATCCTGGATGAGCCGGAGCACCAGATCGCCTTCTTGAAAAGTTCTTGTCTTAACCTGGCGGCTGTGATAACGTCGGAGATCTTGCTGATAAATCCTGAATGTGCTACTGCTAAATCACGCTCCTCATCTAACAGGTCCAGTGAGTCCTGACATGCCTTCTCATTCTCAGCTTCAACATAAGCCGCCACATGGGGTGAGTCATGACGGATGTCACTAGGGAGAACCGCCTCTGCTCCGTAAACCATGAAGAAAGGCGTGTAACTCGTTGACCTGTTTGGTGTGGTGTTGATACTCCATAAAACGGAAGGTAACTCCTCCACCCAACAGCCCGGCGTCCTCTTTAAAGGAACCATAAGCCGGGGTTTGATACCTCTCAAAATTTCTTGATTTGCCCTCTCTGCTTGACCATTAGACTAGGGGTGAGCCACTGATGCTACATCAAGCCGGATGTGCTCACGTTGACAAAATTCCTCCATATCTCCTTTGGACAGATTAGTACCATTATCAGTGATAATGCTATGTGGAAAACCAAACCGGAGTATCACCTTTTTAATGAATTGAACCGCTGTGGCTGCATCACACTTACCGACTGGCTCTGCCACTACCCACTTGGTAAACTCGTCAACCGCCACTAACAGGTGGGCCTTTTTGTCCTTGGATCTCTTAAAGGGTCCAACCATATCGAGCCCCCAAGTTGCAAATGGCCAAGTAATTGGAATCATTCTCTACTCCTGAGCCGGAACATGAACGCGATGTGCAAATTTCTGACAGCCGTCACACCTTTTGACTAAATCCTCGGCATCAGCATGAGCCGTCAACCAATAGAAGTCGTGACGAAAAGCCTTAGCCACCAAGGATTTTGAACCGACGTGGTGACCACAATCTCCTTCGTGGATTTCTCGCAAAATCTCACAACCCTCTTGAGGAGACACACAACGCTGAATCGCTCCTGTGACGCTGTAACGATGTAACTCCCCATTGATAATGGTCAATGACTTGGATCGCCGGATTATCTGCCGGGCCAAGGTTTCATCCTTCGGTAACTCGCCCCGGTTCATGTAAGCCAAGTACGGGACTGTCCAATCCAGTAAAACATGCAAAGCCGCCACCAACTAGGCCTCCGGGTCAGGAATAGCCAACTCCTCCTCTGTTGGTATCTTGACCGACGGATTATGCAGTATGTCAAGGAAAATATTAGGTGGCATCGGTTTACGCTGAGAGCCTAGACGACTTAAAGCGTCCGCCGCTTCATTCTTTCGCCGGTCTATATGGTCAATTTGATAGCCCTTGAAATGACCAGCCACTATGTCCACCTCTCATCGATATGCAGCCATGAGTGGGTCCTTAGAATCCCAAGTGCCAGATACCTGTTGAGCCACAAGGTCCGAGTCACCGAAGCACTTAACCTGGCTTAAGTTCATCTCCTTAGCCATCCGAAGACTGTGGAGTAAGTCCTCATACTCAACTACATTGTTAGTGCAAGGGAACATTAAGCGAAGAACATAACAAAACTTGTCACCTTGTGGGGAAGTTAATATGACTCCGGCCCCTGAGCCCTCCAATTGCCTGGAACCATCAAAGTGAATAGTCCAATAAGTGTTGTCTGGCTTTTCCTCTGGCGCCTGCAACTCGGTCCAATCATTAATGAAGTCCACGAGTGCTTGAGATTTGATCGTTGTGCGAGGTGTATATTTGAGTCCGTGAGGTCCAAGCTCAATAGCCCACTTAGCTATCCGGCCAGTTGCTTCTTTGTTTTGAATGATATCTCCCAGAGGGGCTGAACTGACCACTGTGATAGGATGAACCTGAAAATAATGCTTGAGCTTCTGGCTTGCCATAAACACCCCATACACCAGCTTCTGCCAATGCGGATACTGCTGCTTTGATTCGATAAGCACCGGCCGTTGAACCGGATACTCCTTTCCAGCCTCCTTGCGCTCCACAACAACAGCCACACTAACAGCCTGGGCATTAGCAGCCACATATAGCAGTAAAGGCTCTTTATCGACCGGAGCCGCAAGGACAGGCGGTTAAGCTAACTGCCTCTTCAAATCCTCAAACGCTCTATCAGCCGCATCTCTCCAGACAAAGTCATCCATTTTCTCTAGCATCTGATATAAAGGGATAGCCTTCTCCCCAAGATGACTGATAAACCGGCTCAAAGCTGCAATCCGGCCCGCCTGATGCTGAATGTCATTGATACATGCCGGTTTAGCCAGAGAGGTGATAGCTGTGATCTTCTCCGGGTTAGCCTCAATGCCCCTGTTAGACACCAGAAAACCCAGGAGCTTGCCTGCCGGAACATCAAAGACACATTTGTCTGGATTAAGCGTCATCTTATAAACCTGTAGGTTGTCAAAAGTTTCTCTCAAGTCATCTATCAATGTTTCCTCCTTCCTGGACTTTACCACAATATCATCCACATATGCATGAACATTGCGCCCAATCTGTTTAGGAAGACAATTCTGAACACAACGCTGATAAGTCGCCTGGGCACTCTTGAGCCCAAAGGGCATGGAGACATAGCATAAGGCTCCAAAGGGAGTTATAAAAGTTGTCTTCTCCTGGTACTTAATGGCCATTTTGATCTGATGATAACCAGAGTAAGCATCCAAAAAACACAAATGGTCACAACCCGCCGGAGCGTCAATAATCTGATCAATACGAGGGAGGGAAAATGGATCTGCTGGGCAAGCCTTGTTCAAATCTGTGTAGTCCACACACATACGCCAAGTGTCGTTTTTCTTAAGAACTAGCACCGGATTAGCCAACCACTCCGGGTGAAAGACCTCCACGATAAACCCTGCGGCCAACAGCCGAGCTACCTCCTCACCAATAGCCTTACGCCTTTCTTCATTGAAGCGGAGGAGAAACTGCCTGACCGGTTTAAACTTAGGATCAATATTAAGTGTGTGCTCAACGAGTTCCCTCGGTACACCTGGCATGTCAGAAGGCTTCCATGCAAAGATGTCCCGGTTCTCACAGATGAACTCAATGAGTGCGCTTTCCTATTTGGGATCCAGGTTAGCGCTGATGCTGAACTGCTTGGATGAATCACCAGGAACAAAGTCAACCATCTTAGTGTCTGTAGCCGATTTAAACTTCAACGCCGGATCGTGCTCCGTAGTTGGTTTTTTCAAAGAAGTCATGTCTGCCGGATCAACCTTGTCCTTATAAAACTCCATCTCCTCTGTGGCACAAACCGACTCAGCATAAGCCGCATCACCTTCTTCACATTCCAAAGCAATCTTCCTGCTCCCATGTACCGTGATGGTCCCTTTATGACCCGGCATCTTAAGCTGTAGATAAACATAACATGGCATCGCCATGAACTTGGCATAAGCCGGCCGTCCAAATAGGGCGTGATACGGGCTCTTAATTTTCACCACCTCAAAAGTCAATGTCTCTGATCTTGAGTCATGATCATCTCCAAAAGCCACCTCTAGGGCTATCTTTCCCACTGGATACGCAGACTTACCAGGCACCACACCATGAAAAATGGTGTTTGATGGTTTAAGATTCTTATCTGTCAATCCCATACGGCGGAAGGTATCGTAGTAAAGGATATTGATACTACTTCCACTGTCCATAAGCACCTTGGTGAACTTATACCCCCCAACTTGAGGTGCCACCACTGAGGCCAGATGGACCAGATTATCAACCCGGGGTGGGTGATCCTCTCGACTCCATAAAATTGGTTGGTCAGACCAGCGCAAATACTGAGGCATTGCCGATTCAACAGAGTTCACGGCCCTCTTGTGAAGCTTCTAATCAAGCTTGCACAAGCTAGTGGTGAAGACATGATACTACCCACTATGCAACTGCTTCGGATTGCTCTGATAACCCGACTGCTGCTGCTGTTGATTCCCCTGATGGTTATAACCTCCCTGATTGCCCTGGTTCCCTTGATTGCCATGTCCGGTTTGATTGCCTTGAAATCCTGAACCGGAGTTGCTGTCTCCATAACCCAGCCCATGAAAACCACCTCCTGAACCGTCGGGTGGGCCATTGTCATATTGAAACATATTGGAGTTCTTGAACTCTCGCATGATGTAACAATCCTTCCAAAGATGTGAAGCTGGCCTCTCCTTCAATCCATGCTTTGTACAAGGTTGATTTAACAGGCGCTCCAGATTGGGGCCTGACCCTTCGCCCCTCTGGGACTGTTTACCCTTACGACACTAACCGTTATCTTGAGCATTGGTGTTGGCCACAAAGTCCACACTATTGTCTGCTTTGCGCTTACCATTGTTCCCATGACCTGCCGGGTTATGCTGTTGTCCCTTGGTGTTGCCGTTCTTCTTCCCTTTCCCCGGTTTGTCCTCCTCTCAGTCAGGGTCTTTGGTATTATCTGAATCGGCATATTTAGCCAAAGCGGCCATAAGCGTTGACATTTCATTGCAGTGACGTTTGAGCCTTCCTAACTTCAGTTTTAAAGGTAGAAATCGGCAATTGCCCTCCAACATCAAAACTGTTGTATCCGCGTTGATGCGATCTGACGAGTGCAGAATAGCTGAGACCCGCTTCACCCAATGGGTTGTAGACTCCCCATCCTCTTGAACACAAGCGGCTAGGTCCACAATCGACATAGGCTGCTTACAAGTATCTTTAAAATTCTAGATAAACCGGTGTTTTAACTCGGCCCATGACCCGACAGAGTTAACCGGTAAGCTCTTTAACCAAGTACGAGTTGTCCCCTCCAACATCATGGTGAAGTATTTAGCACACACCGCTTCATCCACATCTAGCATCTCCATTGCCATCTCATAACTTTCAACCCATGACTCTGGTTGTAAATCGGCGGTGTAATTGGGCACCTTACAAGGGCCTTTAAAACCCTTGGGCAGTCGTACATTATGCAACGTGGGGGTAAGACACGACACCCCTAAAGAACTGAAGACCACACTTGGCTCCACTGAAGTGGTAGGACGAACCGGAGTAGGTTGACGAGCTGCATGCTGAGCTGCTAACTCGGCTTCTCGACGTGCACGACCATGATCCACCACATCTTGCGCATTAGCACCACCACCTACCGGGTTATGCCCTCGTGGCGAGTTACGGTGACGTGCACTGCTTGACATGGCCCGCTCATCCTCAACATGTCTGCTGTAGCTCCGACTCGGGCGGGGTGTGGAATGAATCCTCTCGCGACTATGCGAATAAGCCTGATGCTGGTTTAAAGCTGTTTGTAGGAGCTCTCTGGCTCATCGTGTCTCAATTGCCACTGGAGACTCGCTGTCCATTGGGAGGGCTACCAATCGTGAAGCGGCGGCCACAATGTTATCCAACGGGTTGGAGTAATGCCCGGAGGCGTCGGAACATACTGTGGCACAATGTTGTTCTGACGAGGGGGTTCATCGTGCGTGGCTGAACCGGCGCTCCTGTTCCCGGTGCCTCAGTCTGGTTTCCGACCGGCTGGTTACTGGTTCTTGCTCCTGGCGTGTTGAAGAGATTTCTTGGCTCATAACCCAGTGGGAGGTGTGACCGGTATCACCTTCTCATGACATCATCTGAGGCACTCTGGTCCAGCCTAAGCCGGTAGGCCTGAGCTTCCAACTCGGCCCGTTCTGTAGCCATCCTGGCGTTCTCTACTGCCAGGTCCGCTTTAGCCTGAGTTATCTGATCCTTCACCTTTGCAATCTCCACATTGTGCTGATCTCGGGCTGCGGCGTCCACTTCTGCTGCAATCAATGTTGCCAAAGCATCGAACAAATCGGACAAAACCTGAGCCGGAAGCGGTGCAGAGCCCCCTGCTCCCGCTGGCGTTGCTGTTGCTGAACCAGAGAGCATTGCCGTAGCGGTAGAAGAGTGCTGCACTGGTTGTGTACCGGCCATGAAGACAGCGACCCGGTTTGGCAGATTGAGGGGGTCCAGAATATTGTTGCCATCGGAACCTCCACTAATCCGACCGTCCTGTAGCTGATACAGCGACTCGGTCTCTCCGGTTGAAGACTTGTCATCAGAACAGACAACGGTTTCCCCATCAGATGCCAGTCCATCCTCATATTCCGCTCCATGGATGACACCTACGAAAACATGCCTTGCTGCAGGCTGAACCTGGGCAGGGCTTACACGCTGAGCCGTCTCGATGATATCGGTGCAGGTGTCCGGCTCAGGGCCCGGTTCGCTGATCTTGCCGATGAAGATGTGAATCCCGCCAAAGGGGACCCGGTACCCATATTCAATTGAACTAGCCTCGGGACTCCATCCTGCGTCGTCGATGTAGAGCTTGCCGCGACGACTCTTCGTCATCCGGCCCACAGCGTATCCCTTGAGTCCTTCGAAGCTGCCCTTCAAGAACTCGAAACCATCGTGCGATAGCCCCACGGTGGGCGCCAACTGTCGTGGGTTTGTCACGACAGATGTCCTCGTGAAAGGACTTAGTCGTGGAGCCATCGCTACGGGTTAGCTTAAAGGGGTTAAACCGGACAAGGGACACGAGGATTTTTATACTAGTTCGGCCCCTTCAATGAAGGTAAAATCCTACATCTAGTTGTGTTGGTATTGCTAGGGTTTCGATGACCAGGGAGCGAATCCGCTTTGCCTGGCTCTCAGTTGTTGTGTGTTGTCCCTAAACCGCTGTCGGGTCGTCCCTTTATATACATAGGTTGACACCCGCCAGTTTACAGAGTCCCGAGGCCAGATCATAAACGTGCCCAGCTCAGTCTCTATCCTTCCTATCTTACAATGCAAGTTACATAATAAGGTCGGTTTACATCTACAGGCCTTAACTCGCCTTTGGGCCTTGGGCCTTCGTAAAGCGCCATCATTCTTGCATCTTCATGGGCTTCTAATCTTCATAAAGTTAATCCAGCTACTCCTAGCCGGTTTACGTCCAGTAGTAATATCCCCAACAGGACTCCCCCTAGATGTGTGCCCTAATTTGATATTGCTATTGGAATGCAAGTGCACACATTAGGGGCAAGACTCCCCCTAGATTTTATAGACCCCCATTCCTACTAGACAAGCGAAGATAAGCAATAAGCACATAATAAGAGAGTAAAGACTATAACGGGTAAATAAACGACATTAACAACAATAGTGATAAATAGAGTAGCGCATGTCTCACACCATGCAATACGAGATAAGCAACAAGGTCCAGAAACTAAAGTTCAACACGACGCATGAAAGAACAAAAAACAAACCCAAGCAAAGCAAGTCCCATGCAAATCCCGAGACCTAAGGACCCTCTCCCCCTTTGACATCAAGAGACCAAAAAGGAAAAGAGCGAAGCTAGCGCCCTAGAGCTCAGTCGTACTCCTCTGACTCCTCGGTTGCATCTGGATCCTCATCATCATCAGCTTCCTCATCATCGTCTCAATACGCGTCCTCCATGAGATCATCAGCAACAGCAAAGGAGGTGGAGGGCTGGCGGGGAGCCTCATCATCAGACCAAGTGTTGTGCACAGAGATCCATCGCTCCTCTGGTGTGATGCTCTTCTCAGAGCCACTCTGAACAGGCATGTTGAGGTGCTTCATCATACCAATCTGACGACGCCTGGCATGCTTCTCATCGACATGGGCCTCTTACATCTTCTTCTGAATGTTAGTCTGGAGGTAGAAAGTCTTCTTCACCTTGGCAGTGAGCTTGGTCACCCAAGAGGGCTTGGCCCCGGGACCCATCTCAAAATCCTCATCATCTGAAGTAGCATAGACATCCTCGGGATCATTGGCAGGAAAGTGAGGCTCGGCGTTCTTCTTCTTCTTGAGCTGCTTGACCTCATGCACGGTGAGGTTATCCGCAAAGGTGAGAAGCTCTCCAAGACGGCGAACAGCCCAAACTGAGTTCAGAAAGCACATGACAAACGGAGCATAGATAGGGACCTTTTTGTAGATGACCATGTTGTACATCTCGTGCCACATCCAGTTGGGCACATCAAACATTGCACCAGAGGCCACCTTGGTCTTCATAGCAACCATCAAGTCAACAAGGTAGCCATGGACTTCATCTTGATTTCCCACCTTGGGCAAAAGCACGTTACGAAACACTCGATGCATGATGTCATGGACCTTCTCAAGATCCTTGGATTCTCCAATAATACCATGGCCCCGAATGTACAGAGGGGCAAGCTTCTCCTTAGGCATGGAATCAGGATGGTCGTGAGGACGAATGCCACTAAGGGAGTCCTGGATTAGGGGGTGTTCGGGTAGCCGGACTATACCTTCAGCCAGACTCCTGGACTATGAAGATACAAGATTGAAGACTTCGTCCCGTGTCCGGATGGGACTTTCCTTGGCGTGGAAGGCAAGCTTGGCGATGCGGATATTCAAGATCTCCTACCATTGTAACCGACTATATGTAACCCTAACCCTATCCGGTGTCTATATAAACCGGAGGGTTGTAGTACGTAGGCAATCAACTCCATATACAACAATCATACCATAGGCTAGCTTCTAGGGTTTAGCCTCCTTGATCTCGTGGTAGATCTACTCTTGTACTACCCATATCATCAATATTAATCAAGCAGGATGTAGGGTTTTACCTCCATCAAGAGGGCCCGAACCTGGGTAAAACATCGTGTTCCCTGCCTCCTGTTACCATCCGGCCTAGACGCACAGTTCGGGACCCACTACCCGAGATCCGCCGGTTTTGACACCGACATTGGTGCTTTCATTGAGAGTTCCTCTGTGCCGTCACAATCAGGAAGGATGCCTCCTCCCGTCTTTAAAGATGGCACCATTGCTAAGGGAGCCTTGGCTGTCGGCCAAACCCTCCGGCTAGGTGGTTTCCTCATGACCGCCTGTTCAGCTGTTGCGCCGACGGTGACCTCTCGGGTCATCAAAAGCAACCTACACGTCAGCTCGGAGCTCGTCGAGCAGCTAGATCCAATGGAGCTCTCTTCCGTAAATGAGCTCTTGGATCGCATCGCCGCCCTAGGGGTCGCTACGGATTACGACCAGGTTGGGCTTAAACCCGATCTAAGAGAAATTAACTCTCCCCAAGTCACCCACCACGTTGCCGTGGTAGAGGCGCAGTGCAGCGACCCTTCATCTATTTTAAGGACTAGCTACGTCCGAATTCCCGACTCCTCCAAGCCGGATACCCGCGGAGAGGAGGATGTAACTCAAGACCTGAGCTTAGGATCAGGCAACGGGCTAGATTTGTTGGACAACATCCAAGAATCCGAACTTCAGAGTTCAGAAACTCTTCCGCCTCCGAATCTTGGATTGGGTGAGGTTTCAGATTCAACGACACCCGCCCACCCGAACATAAGCGATCTCTCCCAAATCAGGCAGAGGCCCGAGGAAACAGTACATCATTACTGGGCCAGATTCCTCCTGGTTATGAACAGGATAAAGGATTGCCGCGAGGGAGACGCAATCTCAATTTTCTGAAGTAATTGCACGGATGAGGGAATCCTTAACGCCGTAAGTCGTCGTGATATTGCACGCTTCGCTGACTTGGCGTCCATAGTACAAAAATATTGTGCGATGGAAAGCGCCTGGAAAACCAAAATAAAATTTTGGGATAATCCGGCCTTGAATAGTAATCCCGTCCGAACTAAGAGGGTGCATCATCATAGGACACCCGGGATGAACACCAAAAAGCCAAAACCCTCTACAGGGCATGGAACCATACTGGAAAGGTGGCTTGATGGACCCTGTAGAATTCACAGTACAGAGGACGCCACACCAACTCACAGCCTTAGAGCATGTTGGATACTCCGGCAGGTGGCCAAAATTGGCGAGGACCTCCTAATTCTGGAGGCCGCAGAAAGCTAGCCCGAGGACACCAGTACCGTTCTCACAGTCTTCGAGACTTTCGCATCAAACAATATGCGAAAAAGAACACTCCGCAACCTCGCCAAAGTCTATCAAGTTGCAACAATAAATCCATGGAGCGACACTGCTATCACCTTCAACACAAGTGATGAACCTAGATTCCGAACAGCCCGAGCACCAGCCACATTAGTCCTTAGTCCCATAGTGGACGGCTTTCGCCTCACCAAGGTGCTCATGGATGGAGGCAGCGGACAGAACCTCATTTATGAGGAAACCCTTCAAAAAATAGAAATAGACTGGAACCGCATCGAGCGAAGCAGCACAACCTTTAGAGGAATAATCCCCAATCGGGAAGCGCGCTGCACAGGAAAAATCACACTAGATATGGTGTTCGGCACGCCGGATAATTATAGGTCCGAAGAAGTCACGTTTCAGGTGGCCCCGTTTAAGAGCGGATATCACGCTTTACTAGGGCGGGAAGCATTCACAATCTTCCAAGCAATACCCCATTACGGGTACATGAAGCTTAAGATGCCCGGGCCGAATGGAATTATCACTCTTGCTAGTAATCCGGACATAGCACTCCGTGCCGAAAACAAGACGGCCGCATTAGCCCTTGAGGCGCTATCCGAAGCCTTAGTGGCCGAGGAACTGACTGCGCTGCGCTCCACGGTTAACAGGGATGATGTGATACTCGATAAGAGATCCAAATCCACATCCTTCAAGCCAGCCGACGATATAGTCAAATTCCAGGTCCATCCAACGGACCCCAATAAAACAGCTTCAATCGGGGCACGACTGAACCCTGATGCAGACGGCGCACTACGAGAGTTCCTACGAGAGAACTGGGACATCTTCGCCTGGCACCCTTCAGACATGCCAGGGATCCCACGCAGGCTGGCCGAACACAGCTTAAATATCCTAAAAGGATTTAAACCTGCCAAACAAGCCCTTCGGTGTTTTTCCGAACCTAAGAGACAGGCTATGGGAGAGGAGCTAGCCAAGCTATTGGAGGCCGGATTCATCAGAGACATAAAACATCCGGACTGGCTAGCAAACCTGGTGATGGTACCAAAGAAGGACAAATCCTGGCGCCTGTGTGTCGACTTTAAAGACCTTAACAAGGCTTGCCCAAAGGATCCCTTCCCCCTCCCCGCATCGATCAAATTATCGATGCCACCGCAGGACATGATTTGTTGTGTTTCCTCGACGCATACTCCGGTTACCATCAAATCAAGATGGCAGAATCAGACCAAGCTGCAACAGCATTCATCACACCATACGGCCCATTCTGCTTCAACACAATGCCCTTCGGGCTAAAAAACGCCGGCGCAACATATCAGCGGATGATCCAGACATGTCTGGCAAACCAGATCGGCAAAACAGTGGAGGCGTATGTGGATGATGTGGTCGTCAAATCAAGACATGTCGAATCCCTAGTAAACGACTTGAGGCTTACATTCGATAACCTCCGACAATATGACATCAAGCTCAACCCAGAAAAATGCGTCTTCGGCGTTCCAGCCAGAAAGCTCTTGGGCTTCATTGTATCCAGTAGAGGAATTGAAGCAAACCCAGCCAAGATCCGAGCTTTGTCACAATTGGATGTCCCAAATGACCTTAAACAAATACAAAAATTAACCGGGTGCGTGGCGGCTTTAAGCCGCTTCATCTCCCGCTTGGGAGAAAAGGCACTACCCCTTTATCGCCTCCTTCGGCGCACCGAACACTTCGAGTGGACGGATGCCGCCACGGCCGGACTTGATGAAATAAAAGCCATATTGGCAACAAACCCAGTCCTGGCCGTGCCAATCACCGGCGAACCAATGTTATTGTACATTGCAGCAACACACCAAGTTGTCAGCGCAGTGCTCGTTGTCGAGCGGGAAACGGACGGACACAAATTCCCCCTTCAAAGGTCGGTCTACTACGCGTCCACTGTCCTCACTCCATGCAAATCACGGTACCTGCATTATCAAAAGATTTCATACGCGGTATTCATGGCATCCTAGAAGCTACGACACTACTTTCAAGAGTGTTCCATAATAGTAGCCTCGGAAGTGCCACTAAACGATATTATCAACAACCGCGATGCAACGGGCCGGATTGCAAAATGGGCCATCGAGCTTCTCCCGTTTGATATAACCTATAAGCCACGGCGAGCTATTAAATCGCAAGTTTTGGCCGACTTCGTCGCAGAATGGACGGAGGCCGAGCTCCCTAAAGAGTGCGACACATGTTCAAACTAGATTATGCATTTTGACGGCTCCAAAATGTTGGTCGGACTGGGGGCTGGCATCGTCCTGACGTCCCCCACAGGAGACACAGTCCAATATGTGCTCCAGATCATGTACACGGATTCCAACAATGCAGCCGAATATGAGGCCCTCCTACATGGTCTCCGGATAGCAGTATCCATGGGTATCCAGTGCCTAGACGTACGCGGGGATTCAAACCTCGCGATATCCCAAATAAATGGAGACTTCGACGCCAAGGACCCAAAAATGGCAGCTTACCGCAACACCATCCTAAAAATGTCAGCTCGGTTCGAAGGGCTGGAGTTTCACCATATAGCCCGAGAAAACAATCAAGCAGCGGACGTCCTGGCACGCATCGGAGAAAAACGCGATACAGTCCCCCCAACATCTTTTTGGAAAGATTGTTCAAGCCATCCGTAGCATGGGAGGGGGAACCCGCAAATAACAGACCGGACCCAGCCGCACCACTCGACGCCGAACAATCTGACACAATTGGAGGCCCTGCCAATGAAATTACACCTTCAGCCCACGTAATAATGGCGGTTATCGCCCCGTGGACAGAACCATTCCTAGCCTACCTTACTAGGCAGGAACTCCCGAAGGACCAAAACGAGGCCCGCTGCATAGTGCGGCGATCTAAAGCCTACAGAGTCCATGAGGGAGAGCTTTATAAGAAAAGCACTACCAGAGTCCTTCAAAGGTGCATTTCTGAAGAGAAAGGGAGGAACCTTCTGGCTGAAATTCACGCCGGACTCGGTGGTCACCACGCCGCTGCTCGGTCCCTTGTTAGCAAGGCTTTCCGTACAGGCTTTTATTGGCCGACGGCCCGGGCAGACGCTCAGGACCTAGTCCAATGATGCGTTGGTTGCGAACTTTTTGCCAACCAAAGCCATATGCCACCCTTTTGCGGTCTGCGGGCTTGACATGGTCGGACCCCTTAAAGGTGGGACCGATAGGAAAAAAATACTTACTGGTCATGGTGGATAAGTTCACCAAATGGATAGAAGCCAAGCCTGTTAAAACGGCCGAATCTGGACCTGTGATAGACTTCATATCCGGGGTTGTACACCGTTATGGCGTCCCCCACAGCATCATAACCGATAACGGTACAAACTTTACCGCCGACAAGGTAAAACTCTGGTGCAAAAACATGGGCATCAAGCTCGATTATGCTTCCTTCTATCACCCGCAAACCAACGGCCAGGTCGAACGCGCAAATGGTCTTATCATGAGCGGCATTAAACCCAGACTGGTGCGGTCCCTCAAGGAATCCAACACGCACTGGGTAGAGGAGCTCGACTTCGTGCTATGGGGGCTGCGGACCACGCCAAATCGCACCACCGGATACACACCATTTTTATGGTGTACGGCGCAGAGGCAGTTCTGCCCTGCGACATAATTCATGATTCACCTAGAGTGCGCATGTACGAAGAAAGAGAAGCCGAGCTCGATCGGCAGGACAACTTGGACGACTTGGAGGAGGAGCGTGACGTGGCAAAAGCCTGTTCCGCATTTTATCAACAACAGGCCCGAAGATATCAAAGCAGAGAAGTACGGGCCAAAAATTACAATGTTGGCGAAATTGTTCTACGCCTGCCGGATAAGAAAAAGGACAAACTCAAGCCCAAGTGGAAAGGTCCATTCATAATCGACCAAGTCCTGACTAGTGGAGCGTACCGCCTGCGAGATGCGTCGGATAACCGACTCGAGCCGAACCCGTGGAATGCCACCCGTCTCCGAAGATTCTATGCCTAGCGCCGGACTCTGTGTTCGTCTCCTTCCTCTGTCCATTTTTTTTGAATTTTTTTACATTTCTCTCCTTCCCCTCTTTTCTTTTATAGCCCTTAAAGGCTCATCTAGTGACGCGCCACTCGCGCTCATTAAACCTGGGGGCTTCTTTAACAGAAGCTTATTTATACGTGCTTCACGCCCAACACATGCGTCAAACTTCCGCATGTACCTTTTTCTTCACCATTATATGCATCGATATGACTTAAGTTTTGGCCAAGCTGGGTTGCCTGGCTCCTGTGCTTACCCCTACGTTCCCGATTGTTCGTCTAGGCGGTAAAGGGAGCACCTCTGCGATTGTTACTGCCGGGTCAGCCGGATGTGTACCTCAGACTGGGTGAAGCCGAAAGCTAGCGTTCTTAAGAGAATATTCGGTCGGTGAAATAAAAGATGATCTTTTTACTCATTTTATGCGCCCCCAGATGCTTTTTCTGCATCTTTTCACGAAGTCCGGACATGCACTTTAGGGCATGCCTCCCAGCGAAAGGAACCCTTAACGAAACTATTCTCTCTGGAAGATGTTTCTTACTAACCATGTAATATAACATAACTAGTTGGGCACTTGTCTGATAAAGCACTAATGACCCCTACGCCTGGTCTCCACGCATACCCCGGTTCTTATATAACCGCTATGGTATTCCGACACACTCCGGACCGTCAGGTCCCGAGGTTGAAGCGAAAAGGTAGGCAACGACAAACGATCTACAATCCGGCTAGAAGGCATTACACATGTCAATTCAAAATTACATAGTCATTCTGACTGATTGTATTCCTCTTCTATACCATCTAACAGGCTATATAATTTACAGTCCTGCTGGGAATACTTCGCGGCAAACTCTACTTGGCCGTATACTAAGCTTACAGGGATCTCCTTCCCGTCAGGCCCCACTGGTCCGACCTCGGCCATGTGGTTTGGGTCAGACTTCGTAAAACGGGTCTTCACCATGGCCCAGGCCTCCCTAGCGCCTTGTCGGCAGGCCGATATCTTCCACAACCGAAAGCGCCGCCGAGCTCCCTTCAGCTTCTCCTCAAGCTCTCCAAGGCCCTCGGGCATGGAGTGGGCAGGCCATAAGGCTTGGGCAACGCCTCGCATCACCTGCCGAATTCGCTCGTGCAATTGCGTGAGTTCGGGAAGAAGGTCACCCGTAGAACCGGGCATCTCCTCTGCAGGACGATCTGTGAGCATACCTACAGACATTACTCTGTTAGTCGACTTCCTCGCCGAACTCTTTTTTCAAAGTTCGTTCAAGCACTTACTAAATATGTCGCGTCGAAGCCGCTGATTCTCCTTCGTGGAGTCCGACAGCTGGCCACGAACATCTTTAAGTTCGACGTCCAGCCGGGTGTTGGCATCCTGAAGATCATTCTTCTCTCGCCTCACCTTTGTCAATGTACTCTCACCGGCCTTTAGCCGGCGTAAGAGTTGTTGCTTTTCCGGATCGAGTCCGGCGCCATCTGCAACATGATTTGTCAGATTTGCACCCACACCGCACAATACTAATCTTTCGAAGTGTATCTTACCTGAGGGGGTCTCTTTGGGCTCCCCTGCTGCGGCTAGTGCGGCCTCTAGTTGGGCCTTGCACTTTTCCAGCTCCTAGGACAGTACAGTATTCTTCTCTGTAAGAACCTGCATATTAAATGATCCTTAAATCAGTTGCTCTAACTGTTTCAAGTCTCGGGGGCTACTGGTATATATATATTTGACCAAAATTTTCTTACCCGTATGTCTTTTACATACTGTTCCGTGGCTCTGGCTAAACCATTTTGAGCGGCACGGAGGTACGCATCTCCCGAATTAAAGACATCTAAAGCCTCTTGGGAGAAACAAGCATCGCGTAGAACTGTCCGGCGACGCCTATGGTTCATGGCACTCTCCACTTCAGAATTTGTGGCAGACAGCCTGTCCGCATCCTCTGTCAGAGGAGCGTCCGGTGCGCGCCTTGTGCTCGCCTCCGCTTCCTGGCCAGACGTTGGAGCCTGGCTGGTGGAGGCGCGATTGGCAACCTCTCCGGATATAGTCCGGCGAGGTCTCTTCGTTCTGAAGATAGCACGAACGTTAATATGCCCTGACAGAATAACACCAGGGAAACAAAGGGTGCGCTATACCTTTGCGCCGGCATCTTAGTCCGGACTACATTCCTTTTCGCCCCACGGGGCCCTGCGGCCCCTCGTTGGCTAGCCGCCGCAGGTTTGGCCTCCTGCCTCAGAAATCTCCCCCGCAAAACACGGTTGTCGTCAGAAACACCGGAATATGTAAGAGTGGAATCTCTCTCAAGGGAATGAGACTCCGGTTTCTGTCACCTGGGAGCCCGGGATTAACCCTGGGTAATCAGCCGTGATGGCTACCAAGGTATTGTCCTTGCTTAGTTGATGGAACGCCCCATCGATAAGCTCCACCGATATGTCCAGATCCTCTTCGGAGTCCGGATCGAGGGACCGTTCTGGGTCCTCGGGCTGTGGAGGGCGGCTGTTTATATCCTTTACCACCTATCGCAGTTCCTGTATTGAAGTCGTTGGACTACATATCTAACCGTGGGAGTATAAAACAAACGGGCAAGCGCAGTTGTTCACTTACCCAACTTGGAGGATCGTACATAGTAAATCCGGCCTGCGGGTTGACGCAAAGGAATTCCTCCTTTTCTCCCTTATACAAAGAGGATAAGATCTTTACTAGAGCGGCAGCTGAGGCCGGCCCCTTACGACCGTAACGGGTGGCGTCATCCTCCCCGTTGAAAGCCCACATGGGGTGGCCTCTATATTGAAGTGGCTGCACCCCCCGCATAATGCATGCGGCCATGACTCCAATCATGGTTAGTTCGGAATGAGCCAACAGTCTTATCCGGCCCATTAGGTAAAGGATGTCTCTGTCGCTTTCTCTCTGAGAGCTCCGCGGACGCCAGCTCAAGCGTTTCTTCAATGGAGCACCGTTGAACTCAGAGAGACCGACCCGGATAGGGTCCGGTAGCGGGACGTCATCTATGTAAAACCATTCCAAAGACCAGTCCTCGGACGCCTTCTTTGGGGTTCCGGATAGGTATCCGGTCCCGGCGATGCGCCATACTTCGGCTCCGCCCACTTGGCATATAGACCCCTCTCGAGAACGGGGCACCAGGCAGAATAACCTCTTCCACAGCGCGAAATGAGCCTCAACGCCTAAAAATAGCTCGCAAAGGGCGACGAAACCCGCAATATGTAATACGGAGGCGGGCGTGAGATTGTGCAGCTGGAGGCCGTAGAACTCCAGAAGCCCGTGGAGAAATGGATGAATTGGAAACCCCAGTCCCCTTATTAGATAGGGGATGAGGCACACCCGCTCTCCTTTAGAAGGATTGGGGGTGCTCTCCGCTTGTTTTCCGCCATTGTAGGTGGCGAGACCGGCTCAGACCGGGACCATGTATGCCTGAGGGAGAAATCCCTTGGCCTGAAGCAACACTAACTCGCTATGCGGGATGGTGCAACTCTCCTAGTCCCCGGGTTTGAGACCGGAGGGGCGAGGGGAGGAGCTACGACGGCTGGTCATGTTGGAATGGACCTTTGCTGGAAGCGCTCTGATGATAACTCACGGAGAGGAGAAGATGTGGTTTGGACCTAAATCCCCATCCCGTTAAACAGGCGGCTCGTTTATACGGCTAGGGGTGTGGATGTAAAAACGCCCTGGCTTTTCGCATTCGTTTGACACGTGGAAGACGTCCATTATTGGGCGTGGGAGCTGAGGAACGCTACATTACAAAAATTGGACATTATTCCTACAGGTACACAGGATTTGGAGAAGAACCCGCCTTGCAATGCCGAACAATCTGCACGGCGGACTCATCGTCATTGAATCCTGGTTCGGGGGCTACTGAGGGAGTCCTGGATTAGGGGGTGTTCAGGTAGCCGGACTATACCTTCAGCCGGACTCCTGGACTATGAAGATACAAGATTGAAGACTTCGTCCCGTGTCCGGATGGGACTTTCCTTGGCGTGGAAGGCAAGCTTGGCGATGCGGATATTCAAGATCTCCTACCATTGTAACCGACTATATGTAACCCTAACCCTATCTGGTGTCTATATAAACCGGAGGGTTGTAGTCCGTAGGCAATCAACTCCATATACAACAATCATACCATAGGCTAGCTTCTAGGGTTTAGCCTCCTTGATCTCGTGGTAGATCTACTCTTGTACTACCCATATCATCAATATTAATCAAGCAGGACGTAGGGTTTTACCTCCATCAAGAGGGCCCGAACCTGGGTAAAACATCGTGTTCCCTGCCTCCTGTTACCATCCGGCCTAGACACACAGTTCGGGACCCACTACCCGAGATCCGCCGGTTTTGACACCGACAGCCACCATTTCCTTCAAGGCCGGTATCGTCATACCCAATAGCATTGCACAAAGCCCTACAGGGTACTTGAAAGAGCTCATTGCGGCACATGAATCTAAGTGTGCGAGGGTCATCTTCTCCCAAATGAACAGTGGCATAAAACTGATGGATAAGCTGAACATCAAAGTCACAGTTTACTGACATGAGCTTGACCAGATCAAACTCCTCAGAGAGAGCCAAAGCTTCACCAAAATACTCTAAGTTGCTCCTCCAATGATCAAGATCAATGGTCCACTGCTTGGCATACCTATTTTTGTTGTGCTCAAAGAGTTCATGAACAATCCTCACTTGCATCTCATTCTGGAACTGAACGGTGGTCCAACGAGGCGCAATGGGAACCTCGTAGGGATTTTTTGAACGGAAGGCTTCCCAATCCTTGGCTTTCCACCGGTGCAAGGGCAAAACCACATGTTTCTTGGCAGCGGCAAACTTCTCACGGCGAGTGGGCTTGGTGGGAATCACAACCTCTTCTTCTTCATCAGATTCGACCGGGCACTTGAGTCTCCTAGCCCTCTTCTTGGTCTTGCAAGGAGTAGAGCGAGAACCAGAGCCACCTGCACACACACACACGAGAAGAGCACAAGAAACCCAGCAAAGATGAGAGGATTGCACACACGAATAGAGGAATAGATTGATTGCAACACAGAGAAGATAAAATAGTGCTATGTGGTTCAGACATGGCGGTTGTACCGGTTCTACGACCGGTAATACCGCTCCAGTGATTGTACCACCCTGGGAGGCGGTAGAACCGCTGGGAAAGCAGTACTGCCAGTTGGAGAAGGACTACCCATGAGTTTGAATCAAGCTAACAATATGCTAACTTTTAAGAAATTCAAACCAAGCATGAGACAAATATAGATCTCTTCCACCCAATAGTTTGTCCAATAAACGCGGAATGTCAAGTAATGCCCTAGAAGAAGGGAGGAACCCTAGAACAAAGGAAGCAAGGCATTACCGGCATCCATGGGGAGAGATCAGGAAGGAAGGGGCCTCCACGGAGCGGATCCACGGAGAGCCCACAGATCTGGAGCGCGACAAGCACTCCGGGGCAGGGGCAATGGCGACCGGCAGCTAGTGCAAGAGATGGGGGAGGACAGGGGATGAAGGGAAAGAAAAACCCTGCAGCCCCGACCCTATTTATATGCCCGTAGATGCGAAGCGGTTGTACCGCTCCAAGGAGTGGTTGTACCGCTTCCTGGTACGTGCCAGCGGTTGCGGGCGGTACTTCCATCGCCTAGAAGGCAGTGGTATTACCGCCTCTAACCAGTCGGTAGTACCGGCCAAAAGCACAACCTGGGATCGAGTGGTGGAACCGCTCAGCACCTCTGGGAGTCCTCCTGGGATGGTACAACCCGAGTATACCAACAATTGAACCGCCCATCACCATTACCTGAACCAAGATCAAATGTGTGCAATTGGATTAGATGGTTTAGGAGAAGGAGAAAGGCTTGGGATGGAGCATAACACTGGAATATGGTGTTGTGATCTCCAAGAGGGCACAAAGCAACCAACAAGAGAAACCACAATTTGGAGACCACAACACCTAGGGCCTAACACAAGACTAAGGCAAGAAACACAAGGACCAAAGAAAACCAAAGCCAACTCCCTTCAAAAAGGGAGGGCGGAGGACACCTATGTTTGAGTGTACAGGTATGGCACCGTGAAGATTTTAACCTTGGTCCCATGACCAAAACTCATCTTTTAAGCACACGTACCATCAAAAATGGCTAATGTGAAAGAGTTGATCAATTTATGCATAATGGGGGGGAGGGAGAGTTCATTGAGAGAACAATGCCCCTCCTATGTCCATGCCTACACCTAAACAAGACGTCAAGTTGAGTATGGCGGGGTGTGCAAGGGTTCAAGCCACATTGCTCGAATCAATGATATTTAGCTCATGCCTTAACTCGCGAAATCTTGCTTCATCCAAAGGCTTCGTGAATATATCTACAAGGTTATCCTGAGTGTTGACATAGTTGAGCTCGATCTCCCCTCGCCTAATATGATCCCAGATGAAGTGATATTGTATCTCAATATGCTTCGTCTTGAAGTGTTGCACGGGGTTGAGAGAAATCTTGATGGCACTTTCATTGTCACACCAAAGAGGCACTTTGTCTCAAATGACACCGTAATCCTTTAAAGTCTGCCTCATCCATAGAAGTTGAGCACAACAACTACCGGCGGCCACATACTCCGCTTCGGTGGACGAGAGAGATACACAACTTTGCTTCTTAGAAGACCAACTCACCAAAGAGCAACCAAGAAATTGGCACCCTACGGAAGTGGACTTCCTATCCACTTTGTCTCCCGTCCAATCTGAGTCTGAATAGCCTACAAGGTTGAAGTTTGCTCCTCTTGGGTACCTTAAGCCAAAGTTTGGGGTATGAGCCAAATATCGAAAGATTCGCTTGACCGCCACAAATTAGCTTTCCTTAGGAGCGGCTTGAAACCGTGAAAAAATTCCCACACTCAACATGATATCCGGTCTAGATGCACAAAGGTAAAGCAAGGAGCCAATCATGGAGCGATATACCTTTTGATCCACTGCTTTACCATTGGGATCTATGTCAAGTTGGCATTTGACGGACATTGGAGTGGAAGCCGGCTTGACATCACTTAGCTTGAATCTCTTGAGCATGTCTTGAGTGTATTTGGCTTGGTTGATGGAAGTTCCTTCTCTTGTTTGCTTGACTTCAAACCCGAGAAAGAACTTCAACTCTCCCATCATGGACATCTTGAACTCTGAGGTCATGAGAGTGTCGGATTTCGGGTTCTGGCAGACCCTTGAGGTTCGAACACTGGGGTGCGCGGGGAGATTTCGCTTCCTACCTACCTGCACCCCTCCGCCTTGCTAAGATCTAAGCTATGGAAAGAACAATACAAGAGACACGGGGTTTATACTGGTTCGGGCCACCGTTGTGGTGTAATACCCTACTCCAGTTTGTGGCATGGTGGATTGCCTCTTGGGCTGATGATGATGAATGATACAAGGAAGAACAGCCTCGCGAGGGTCTGTTCTTGGCTGGGGCGATGAACTGCTGGGAGGAGTTCAGCCACCCTTCTCTCTCTCTCTGATTGTCTTTCTCCGATTCAACCTCCTATCGAACCTCTCCTCTTAACCCCTCCGAACCCCTCTCTTCTGTGGGTGGCTGGTCCTATTTATAGAGGCCCTGGTCCTCTTCCCAAATATCGAGCGGGAAGGGAGCCAACAATGGCGGGCTAATTTGAAGGGGGACAACTAGTACTAGCTACCCCGACAAAAGTAGTCTTCGCCTGCACAAAGCTCTGGTGGTGACGCCGTCCTGGGCTCCACGATGACCTCCGTCTTGCAGTCTTCCTGGTCCTGGTCTCGTTGCACCGAAATGGCAACCTTTGCCTGATGCCTCGGTATTCCGCGGCTGCGCTTGCCCCCTTTGCACCAAAGAGGAAAGGAGGACACTGCGCGGGCTGGCACCCGCCTGGCGCCCTTGGTCGTCATGGCTTGCGTCACGGGCACCTCGTGAGGTACCCCGCCTTGATCTCTCCGCCTCCTCGCGAGCCAGCCTGATGAGGCCGTGCCTGAGGAAGCTCCGTGTCGTACGCCTATGACACTCCAAAAATTTTAATTTGGTTTTCATCAAAAACTTTGTTGGATTTTTTTTAAAAAGAGGGCATTTAAAATTTCTTTTCCAGAAAACCTTCCTCTTAAAAACTTCCTTTTCTTTGCAAGGATTTTATTTTCTTCAAACTATAGTGTTTGACCTTTTGAAACTTCTTCTCTGTTGGTTCCCTCTCAAATTATTTTGGGGGTTTAATCTTTTTCTTTTAAAAAGAAACTCTATGAAAATTTGGGATTTTCATGTCTTAGAAACCACCCATGACTTGGTATTTTGCCCATGTGGTAAAACCCCTCCAAAACCTCCCCTACTCCTTGTAATCAACCTAAGTTCTCTGTCCCAACTCATCCAAGCAAGTTTTGGATTTTATTCTAATTATTTATCCCCTCAAATCATTTCTGCAAATTATTTGGAGCCTGAGAGATTTTCAAAGCAAGTACCCTATTGCATTTGAGTTTTGACCTAAAACCAACTCCTCTGGATTGTCCTTAGCATCCACAACCCAGAACCATCTTGATCCATTCCTTCTCTTTTCAAATTTTTCAAAATTCAGTCTCTGCAAGTTTGGACCAGATTTGCCAAATTTGGTAAAATTCATATCTACACTTCTCCAAAAATTCCACCAAAATTCAGGCAGCCTACTGGAGCAATGAGTAGCCACTCCACCAAAAATCAGCTCAAGGAAAAATCCCCAGAGGCCAAATTCATTCTGTCGAACACCTTGCATGCACTGTTGCTGTTCATATTCAGGAAATTCAGATTTCAGTGTCGTTTTCGTCCGTCAGTTTCAATCACGCGTAGACAGTGCACTTGGCGCGTTGCACGCAGCTTCTTCTCCCTGGCCAGCACCCCCGCACGTGCGCTTGGCGTCTTCCCGGCGTCGGTGGCGCCCTTGGCCGCCCGCGCTGGCGTATCTTGCGGCGGCCGAACCCCCGTAACAGCCGACAGGGAACAGAACGGCGGCTCAACGCCGTTCGGCACCGCCCAACGCTTCTCTGCTCTCCGCGTGGCCTCATGCATGCCAGCGCACGCCCGTGGCACCGTCACCGTGGCCCGGCAAGCACGGGACGTGCTCCCTGCCGCCGACGGGCCCGCGCCGCCCCGTTCTATCGAACTCGCCCAAAAACACCAAATCCCAGCCCGATTAGCACCTAAATGGAACCGTGGACCTCCACGATGGCGCCCAGCTCCCTAATCACCCCCGACCAAGCCCTGCGCCGCCGTAACCTTCACCGGAGATCCCCGTTCACGGCCACCACCTCGGATCGCCTATATAAAGGACCCCGAGCTCGCTCACGAGCCCCACACCTTCACTGCACCTCCCCAAGACTCTGCCAAGCCACCCGGAGGACCTCGAGGAGGTCTCCTCCCCCGAGTCCGGCCGCCCCGATCCGCGTCGGCCACCAGCTCGATTCGCTCCGGTGAGGCCGTCCCCGGCGCCCAAATCTTGTCTATAGCCCCCTCTAGCACCCAGTAAGCTAACGCCAGCATCAATTTGTCCTTCGCAGCTCTCTCCGACGAGTCCCTCGACCACCCGAGCCGCCGTCCGCCGGAGCAAGGCTCGCCATCGACGTGGTACTCGCCGGCGACCACCACCACCACCAACCGACGCGGAAAGGTGCCCTGAACACGGAGGTACCCTCCGATCCCCCTGCCTCGCTGTGGATCGCCGCCGGCGACCACCGTGGCTCTCGGGCGCCGACGAGCTTCGTCCCCCTTTTTTTTGAAAGTTTAAACCTGACGAGTGGGACCCGCTCGTCAGCCTCTCAGATCCTTTTAAACGAATCGTTTTCTGAAAACGCCTTCGGGCAAAATACGCTTTCCCCTCTGGGCTGGCGTATTCAATACTGGAACGTTTTCTGTTTTTTATGAGCTAGCCCCTGGAAACTTTCTGTTTCATTACAGATGAGTCCCTGGACCAAAACCTTTATAACTTTTAAACAGAATAGTATTTTTGATTGATTCTTTTTCTGTCCTCTTTAAAATTTTGTCTAGTTTTTTATCATATTTATTTGAAAAATATTTGGAATACTTTTTGTGCACCTCTTGGTATTTAAGATAGCGCATATATTTTCTTTATACAGTAGATACCGAAGGAGGTGACGGAGCCGCGAACTTCACCGAGCTAGGCTCCGACTACTCCGAACCAGGCAAGCATGTTTGAACTTTTGATATGATGAGTGTCTTGGCATGTTTTGCATTTAGTTAGTCTCATGGCATGTTGTTGAGCATACCAATGAATGTCATTTCCATGCATTGTTGAGGTAAGTGAGTTCGATGATCCATAAGTGGATGGATGTGAGTATGAATGGCCATGTGTTGGCATGAGGATGGGTAAGATGGCAGTGTTGTAGCATGCCAGTCTTATGCCAGACTATATGACTTCAGTGTCAACCCGTATCATTCCAGTTCCTACCATTCTTCCTTCCCTGTACTACCACATGTTTTCGCAAGGAATATGGTGTAGTAAGTTGTAAACCGCTTACCTGGTACACACCAAAAGGAGAGGCCGGGATGATGGTTCCATGGCCCTGGATTAAAGCCAGTCATCCGGTCAGGGGGCATGGGTGTTTCCGGTTGGGACCGAGAGGGGGGCACCCCTTAGAGCGCGCGTATATAAATTTGATCCCATGCTATTCGAGATTGTGATCTCCCCGACTCAAAAGTTTTTCTTGGACGATGTCTAGGGTGATTCCTAGCATCGAGAGGTAGGATGGGTGTGTACTGGTTAGCTGTGTTTTCTTCTGAAATACCGTAAACAGAACTAGTCCTTCGTGACTTTGGAAATCCGTTGGCTGTGGGAAATTTTTGTACAAACTCTGCAGAGTCATAAATTCCTTGAATCATCTATTCTATGTCCAAATTCAGTATCATCTTATCCTGACAAGTGCCAGTTTTGATGACAGAGACTCCGGTGAATTGCATGAGTGCTAAGTCCGGTTAAATGATTATTCCTGTGGATGGACTAACCCGTTTATTTTCATGAGTTGAATGTTGATTATGAGTGTTATTTACTTGTGAATAAAAGCCCTTTCTGTGATGTCGCTCAGACGTCCGACTGTGGCATTGTCATATTTTACTTTCAATAAAAGCCCTTTCTGTGATGTCGCTCAGACGTCCGACTGTGGCATTTCTTTTAAAGCCCTTTATGTGGCGTCGCTCAGACGCCCGACTGTGGCATTCCTTTTAAAGCCCTTTCTGTGATGTCGCCCCGACGTCCGACTGTGGCATTTCTTTTAAATCCCTTTCTGTGATGTCGCCCCGACGTCCGACTGTGGCATTTCTTTTAAAGCCCTTTATGTGGCGTCGCTCAGACGCCCGACTATGGCATTTCTTTTAAAGCCCTTTATGTGGCGTCGCTCAGACGCCCGACTGTGGCATCATTTCCTTATATTTATTTGTTCACCTTTCGAGGCGTCACTTCAGACACCCGATCGGTTTTCATTTATGTTTTGTTGGGATTTCAGGCGGACTACCGCCGTTTCCCTTTTACTTACTTCGTTATGCTAATCTTTGAATGTAGATTGGTGAATTAATCGTGACGCATTCATGCCTGCATTTGTTATATCTTACGTCCGAACTGTCTTGCGAGTACTTTCAAAGTACTCACTGGCTTGTTGATTTGGCCAGATGCTGACGAAGGCGATCTCATGGATGAAGAGTTCGATAGCGAGTCCGATGCCTAGAGGAATCCCAGTTAGTCTCGTGCGACCCTGGATTTGGTCACTGTATTATATCCGCTTCCGCTACCAAATAAATTCATCGAGCCTCACCTCGACGCTCGATGAGATGCCAGTTTTAGAGTCATGTATCTCACTCCCCGCTGTGTTTTTCCACCACCACCCTATCCTCGAGTCAGTAGTATGCCTCCACACCACTGTGTCATGTCCGCCATTATGTATAATTATTGGCGTGCTTGTAATAATTTGGTTGAGCAGCCGTAGCTCAACCCTGTAATATATTTTATGCTACTGGCTTATTGTATCAAGAATTTGTCTACCGGTAAGGGGAATTTTTCTCATACTGGACTCAAAAGATTGGTTTCTCAATAAATATTTTTATTGGAAAACCGGTCGTGACAAGCTTGGTATCAGAGCCAGGCTGACTGTAGGAAGCCACTAGGTGCGATCGCTAATTGGTTATTAGCATGATTGAGCCATTTCATAGTTTCTTGCAATTATAGTCATTTTCTGTCAGTCAACATAAATTTATGATCTGACCATGCAGAATTTTTGCCTACTTTTGTAGATGGCCGACAACAGCTGCGAGTCTCAGACCTTCGCCAACGTGCCCGATGGGTTCGTCAAGCTTCTTTCCTTCATCGTTCAGGTCGCGATGGGGCCATCTGTGCGCCCAGTCTTCACACTCTGCCAGCACCGAGTCAACGACAGTCTGACCATGCACCAGGCCGCGGTGCAGTTCAAGGGAGGGCGTGGTGAGTTACGCCGCTTCCGGTTCTTGGGAAGAGCCATGCCTACGGAGAGGCATGCTATGCAGATGGCGGCCCGCGAGGCGATAGCTCGTCTCAGAGATGTCCTCCCCGTGATGAAGACTCGTCGTTACCGTTATCTTCCATGCCATGTGCCTTACACCTGTCACTACGCATTCTCCTGCCCCAGAGGAGAACGAGACGAGGCTTTTGAGATGCTCATTGAGTATCTCCGGGCCCTGGAGGCAGCCTTCGACAACCTGGTGGACGACTTCGTGGCTGCCCGCATGGACTCAGTTCATGGCTGTGCTGCCAACAGGAGGGAGCTCCTACCCATCGCACCGCCACTGACTTTGGTCTCGTCCTCAGCATCTTATGCACCTACTCGTCGCCTGCCTTCTACCGAAGAGTTCAACCAAGTCATTGCGCCCACTCCAGCGCGCACTGCACCACCCTGCGCGCCCACTCCTATTCGTGTTGTTCCGCCCCTGGCACCCGCTCCGTCCACCCAGCGCAACTCTACTCGTATGGAGCCTATCAGTGAGGAGGAAGTCGAGTCCCCAGCCTCGCTACACCTCACCCTCGGCAGGGCAAAGGAGGTCGTCAACATCTCCGCCTGAGTACGCTTAGCCGCCATGCAATGTACCGCTTTGTATGATATGTTTATATGTACATAAGTTGTGAGAAGGAGCCTGTTTGCGCATCATGTAGGATCTGGAGGAGTGCACTAGCCTAAATAACATGTCAGGATTATGTACGCATATCCTGAGTGACGTATTGTATAATTACCGCTCGCGTGTAAGATATGTAATGAGCAGTCCTTCTCCGTGCGCAAATCGATTTGTTTTTCTTAAGTAAGCTTGGTTATTTAATTTGCCAGCTTTATGCATTTATGGAATCGTTTTTGCGACTCTTTTCGCTTTTCTTATGGGTTTTACAAAATATATCCCCAGAGTGAAAAATGTCTCGTCCTTGGACTCGTTCCATGCCAACTCCACCAGAGGAAAATTATGATACACAACCCAGCGACAAGTTCACACAAGGACAGTCAAGCCAACAAGGCAATGAATCGGCACTTTCACAAATGTGCCGCCTTTATGAGCAGAGTCAGCAAAAACATCGGGAAATGATGAACCAAGTCATCAACATGGGAAATCACCATGGACAGTATCAGCAGCATTCCAAGTTATCTGAGCTACAGAAGACACGTCCCCAAACATTTTCTCATACTGACAAACCTCTTGAAGCCGAGGATTGGCTTCAAGATATGGAGAGAAAATTAATTATTGCAAAATGTTCAGATCTCGAGAAAGTACTATATGCTCCGCACTATCTCACAGGAGCAGCTACATCATGGTGGGAGAATTTTCTGCACATGCACCCCAACGAAAATGATATAACCTGGGATGATTTCAAGGAAGGTTTCCGTGGTGCACACATTCCCAAGAGTATTATGAAAATCAAGAAGAGAGAGTTCGATGACCTCAAACAAAGGAACATGACAGTGTCAGAATACAACGGTCAATTTACTCTATTGTCCCGCTACGCCAATGAAGAACGTATGACTGAAAGCAAGAAGATGGAGAAATTCCTTGACAGTCTGGCGCCCGCGCTTAAATGCCAACTGGTTGTTCACACTTTTCCAGATTTTAAGACACTAGTGGACAAAGCTATTACTCTGGAAAATGAGAGACGTAGCTTGGATGATTTAAGCAAGCGGAAAAGAGACCAGACTACTTTTGCGCGCAACCACCGAAGCAGGACAGATTTTCAGAAAGGTGGGACACACAAACCTATGACAAACATCTCACGCCCAACCAAGAATTTCCATGCAAGAGACAAAGAGTTCACATATCGCCCAGGCGTTACTTGCTACGCTTGTGGAGAAGAAGGGCACTACGCCAAACAGTGCCCCAAGCCAAGGAACTCGACCCCGAAGCCAAACAATGGTGGAAATAATTCAGCGCCCAAGCGCAACAATTTCAACCCCAACAACAACCACAGGAAGGGTCATCTAAACCACGTGACCAAATAAGAAGCGCAAAACGCTCCAGATATCGTACTCGGTACGTTTCCTGTCAACACAATACCTGCAACGGTTTTGTTTGATTCTGGAGCTTCTCACTCATTCATTTCGAAAAGTTTTGCTTTGCAAAATAATTTTTCGATGTTTCCCTTGGAAAAATCCATGATCATCAAGTCCCCTGGGATTCAGCAAGTTACTCAGAGTTACTGTCAGAATGTGGTTATTGAGTTCGAAGGATTGAAATTTTACGCCAATCTTATTGTGTTGGAAAATAAAGGACTGGATGTCATCCTAGGGATGGACTGGTTAACCACCGACAAAGGTTTTATTGACTGTTTCAACCGGACCGTAATTCTCACGCACCACCACGGGAAGACAATAAAAGTATCAGCCAAGGAAAGAAAAATACCCCGGCAGCCGAGATTGAATAAGGTGGACGTTTCTGAGTTAAGCAAGGTTCCAGTGGTATGTGAATTTCCAGATGTATTTCCCGAAGAACTACCAGGCATGCCACCAGACCGAGAAATAGAATTCAGCATTGAGCTAGCACCAGGAACCACCCCCATATACAAGAAGCCATACAGAATGGCACCATCCGAATTGATTGAGTTGAAGAAACAAATAAAGGAATTACTGGACAAGGGATACATTCGAGCCAGCTCCTCACCTTGGGGATCACCAATTTTATTTGCCAAAAAGAAGGATGGAACACTAAGATTGTGCATAGACTACCGAGCACTTAATATGGTCACAGTCAAGAACAAATACCCGATGCCACGAATAAATGATTTATTTGATCAGCTCGCGCAGGCCAAGGTATTCTCAAAGATTGACTTAAGGTCAGGATATCATCAATTAAAGGTGCGAACAGAAGATATCCCCAAAACAGCCTTCACCTCCAGATATGGACTATATGAGTTCACAGTTATGCCTTTTGGACTAACTAATGCCTCTGCATATTTTGTTCACCTCATGAACAAAGTATTTATGAAGTATATGGACAAGTTCGTTGTGGTATTCATCGACGATATTCTAGTATACTCCAAGACACCAGAAGAGCACGCGGAACATCTCAGGATTGTGCTAGGAGAACTCAGGAAACATCAATTGTATGCCAAGTTCAGTAAGTGCGAGTTTTGGCTAAGACAAGTAGGCTTTCTAGGTCACGTGCTGACCCAAGACGGTATCGCAGTGGACCCGGAGAAAGTCAGGGCCATACTTGACTGGAAGGCACCAGCCAGCGTAACAGACGTACGAAGTTTTTTGGGAATGGCAGGATATTACCGCAGATTTATTGAAGGATTCTCCACCCTAGCCAAGCCAATGATGCAGTTGCTCAAGAAGGACAAGAAATTTGAATGGACAGAAGCCTGCGAAAAAAGTTTCCAAGAGTTAAAACGGAAATTAACCAGAGCACCGGTATTAATTGTGCCAGACATACACAAAAACTTTGAGGTGTACTGTGACGCATCCCGAAAAGGTCTCGGGTGCGTGTTGATGCAAGAAGGCAAGGTTGTCGCATACGCTTCACGACAACTCCGCAAGCATGAGGAAAATTATCCCACTCATGACTTAGAAATGGCAGTAGTCATTCATGCACTTAAGGAATGGAGGCATTTCTTACTTGGGAATCGATGTGAAATATACACGGACCATAAAAGTCTCAAATATATTTTCACACAGCCAGAACTAAACTTACGGCAGCGACGCTGGTTGGAATTAGTAAAAGATTATGATGTTGGTATCCACTATCATCCAGGGAAAGCAAATGTAGTGGCTGATGCTCTTAGTCGGAACCCCAGCTCCGACGAAAACAGTCCGCAAAGTTTGAGACCTGAATTCCAACAAGAATTTGCCAAACTCAACTTGTTAATGATCGCGGAAGGCACCATATCAAACTTGGAAATAAAGCCCGACCTTGTGGAGAGAATTAAAGAAGCTCAGCCTGGTCACCCCAGCATTGAAGGAATCAAAAGAAAGGTGAGTATGGGCAAGGCCTCGGAGTTTGTCATAGGCGATGATGGAATATTACGGTACGGGGACAGACTCTGCGTGCCAAGCATAGAGGACCTCAAACAGCAAATCCTAGCTGAAGCACACACCACTCCATATTCAATCCACCCTGGAGGAACCAAAATGTATAAGGATATTCAGGAAAGATTTTGGTGGCACGGTATGAAGAGGGACATAGCCACATTCGTTGCATGTTGCGATTCTTGTCAACGCATAAAAGTTGAGCATCAAAAACCAGCCGGACTACTGCAACCAAACAAAATACCTGAGTGGAAATGGGATGAAATAGGGATGGATTTTATTGTCGAACTACCTCGGTCACGACACGGGAATGATGCCATATGGGTCATCACCGATAGATTAACCAAGGTGGCACATTTTATTCCAGTAAAGACAACCTACAACACTCAGAAGCTTGCCAGGATTTATCTCTCCCGTATAGTTTGTCTGCATGGAGTCCCGAAGACTATAATAACCGACAGAGGCACTCAATTTGTCTCGAAATTCTGGGATCATTTACAACAGGCTCTGGGAACTCAATTGGCCTTCAGTACAGCCTACCATCCCCAGACTGATGGACAGACTGAACGCGTAAACCAAGTTTTAGAAGACATGCTGAGAGCATGTGTCCTCACCTATGGAACCAGTTGGGAAGAAAGTCTGCCATATGCCGAGTTGGCATACAACAACAGCTACCAGGCTAGCCTGCGAATGGCACCTTTTGAAGCCCTATACGGATGGAGGTGTCGTACCCCGCTAAATTGGTCAGAGACCGGAGACAGCCGTATCTTCGGCCCAGACATGCTCAAAGAAGCCGAGGAAAATGTCAAGCTAATCAGGGACCGACTCAAGACCGCTCAAAGCCGACAGAAAAGTTATTACGATCAGAAACATCGTGGGGTCAATTTTGAACCCGGTGAATTTGTGTACCTACGAGTATCACCTATGAGGGGACTACAACGGTTTAAGATTAAAGGAAAGTTAGCACCAAGGTTCATTGGACCATTCTGCATAGTGGCACGAAGAGGCACTGTAGCCTACCAGCTAGACTTACCCGAAGACTTGTCCGACGTTCACGATGTGCTCCACGTCTCTCAATTAAGGAAGTGCGTAAGCAAACCAGAGAAGCAAGTATCCCATGAGACCATTGACGTGCAGCAAGACCTCACTTATCGGGAACGCCCAGTAAAAATATTAGAGGAGTCTGAAAGGAGAACCCGACAGAAGACCATCAAGTTTTTCAGAGTTCAGTGGAGCAATCACACCGAAAGTGAAGCAACTTGGGAAAGAGAGGATTTTCTTCGGACAGAACATCCATACTTATTTAAGGATCAGCTGAAATCTCAGGGACGAGATTTTTCCTAAGGGGGTAGGTGTTGTGACACTCCAAAAATTTTAATTTGGTTTTCATCAAAAACTTTGTTGGATTTTTTTTAAAAAGAGGGCATTTAAAATTTCTTTTCCAGAAAACCTTCCTCTTAAAAACTTCCTTTTCTTTGGCAAGGATTTTATTTTCTTCAAACTATAGTGTTTGACCTTTTAAAACTTCTTCTCTGTTGGTTCCCTCTCAAATTATTTTGGGGGTTTAATCTTTTTCTTTTAAAAAGAAACTCTATGAAAATTTGGGATTTTCATGTCTTAGAAACCACCCATGACTTGGTATTTTGCCCATGTGGTAAAACCCCTCCAAAACCTCCCCTCCTCCTTGTAATCAACCTAAGTTCTCTGTCCCAACTCATCCAAGCAAGTTTTGGATTTTATTCTAATTATTTATCCCCTCAAATCATTTTTGCAAATTATTTGGAGCCTGAGAGATTTTCAAAGCAAGTACCCTATTGCATTTGAGTTTTGACCTAAAACCAACTCCTCTAGATTGTCCTTAGCATCCACAACCCAGAACCATCTTGATCCACTCCTTCTCTTTTCAAATTTTTCAAAATTCAGTCTCTGCAAGTTTGGACCAGATTTGCCAAATTTGGTAAAATTCATATCTACACTTCTCCAAAAATTCCACCAAAATTCAGGCAGCCTACTGGAGCAATGAGTAGCCACTCCACCAAAAATCAGCTCAAGGAAAAATCCCCAGAGGCCAAATTCATTCTGTCGAACACCTTGCATGCACTGTTGCTGTTCATATTCAGGAAATTCAGATTTCAGTGTCGTTTTCGTCCGTCAGTTTCAATCACGCGTAGACAGTGTGCTTGGCGCGTTGCACGCGGCTTCTTCTCCCTGGCCAGCACCCCCGCACGCGCGCTTGGCGTCTTCCCGGCGTCGGTGGCGCCCTTGGCTGCCCGCGCTGGCGTATCTTGCGGCGGCCGAACCCCCGTAACTGCCGACAGGGAACAGAATGGCGGCTCAACGCCGTTCGGCGCCGCCCAACGCTTCTCTGCTCTTCGCGTGGCCTCATGCATGCCAGCGCACGCCCGTGGCACCGTCACCGTGGCCCGGCAAGCACGGGACGTGCTCCCTGCCGCCGACGGGCCCGCGCCGCCCCGTTCTGTCGAACTCGCCCAAAAACACCAAATCCCAGCCCGATTAGCACCTAAATGGAACCGTGGACCTCCACGATGGCGCCCAGGTCCCTAATCACACCCGACCAAGCCCTGCGCCGCCGTAACCTTCACCGGAGATCCCCGTTCACGGCCACCGCCTCGGATCGCCTATATAAAGGACCCCGAGCTCGCTCACGAGCCCCACACCTTCACTGCACCTCCCCAAGACTCTGCCAAGCCACCCGGAGGACCTCGAGGAGGTCTCCTCCCCCGACTCCGGCCGCCCCGATCCGCCTCGGCCACCAGCTCGATTCGCTCCGGTGAGGCCGTCCCCGGCGCCCAAATCTTGTCTATAGCCCCCTCTAGCACCCAGTAAGCTAACGCCAGCATCAATTTGTCCTTCGCAGCTCTCTCCGACGAGTCCCTCGACCACCCGAGCCGCCGTCCGCCGGAGCAAGGCTCGCCGTCGACGTGGTACTCGCAAGAAAGGTGCCCTGAACACGGAGGTACCCTCCGATCCCCCTGCCTCGCCGTGGATCGCCGCCGGCGACCACCGCGGCTCTCGGGCGCCGACGAGCTTCGTCCCCCTTTTTTTTGAAAGTTTAAACCTGACGAGTGGGACCCGCTCGTCAGCCTCTCAGATCCTTTTAAACGAATCGTTTTCTGAAAACGCCTTCGGGCAAAATACGCTTTCCCCTCTGGGCTGGCGTATTCAATACTGGAACGTTTTCTGTTTTTTATGAGCTAGCCCCTGCAAACTTTCTGTTTCATTACAGATGAGTCCCTGGACAAAAACCTTTATAACTTTTAAACAAAATAGTATTTTTGATTGATTCCTTTTCTGTCCTCTTTAAAATTTTGTCTAGTTTTTTATCAGATTTATTTGAAAAATATTTGGAATACTTTTTGTGCACCTCTTGGTATTTACGATAGCGCATATATTTTCTTTATACAGTAGATACCGAAGGAGGTGACGGAGCCGTGAACTTCACCGAGCTAGGCTCCGACTACTCCGAACCAGGCAAGCATGTTTGAACTTTTGATATGATGAGTGTCTTGGCATGTTTTGCATTTAGTTAGTCTCATGGCATGTTGTTGAGCATACCGATGAACGTCATTTCCATGCATTGTTGAGGTAAGTGAGTTCGATGATCCATAAGTGGATGGATGTGAGTATGAATGGCCATGTGTTGGCATGAGGATGGGTAAGATGGCAGTGTTGTAGCATGCCAGTCTTATGCCAGACTATATGACTTCAGTGTCAACCCGTATCATTCCAGTTCCTACCATTCTTCCTTCCCTGTACTACCACATGTTTTCCGCAAGGAATATGGTGTAGTAAGTTGTAAACCGCTTACCTGGTACACACCAAAAGGAGAGGCCGGGATGATGGTTCCATGGCCCTGGATTAAAGCCAGTCATCCGGTTAGGGGGCATGGGTGTTTCTGGTTGGGACCGAGAGGGGGGCACCCCTTAGAGCGCGCGTATATAAATTTGATCCCATGCTATTCGAGATTGTGATCTCCCCGACTCAAAAGTTTTTCTTGGACGATGTGTAGGGTGATTCCTAGCATCGAGAGGTAGGATGGGTGTGTACTGGTTAGCTGTGTTTTCTTCCGAAATACCGTAAACGGAACTAGTCCTTCGTGACTACGGAAATCCATTGGCTGTGGGAAATTTTTGTACAAACTCTGCAGAGTCATAAATTCCTTGAATCATCTATTCTATGTCCAAATTCAGTATCATCTTATCCTGACAAGTGCCAGTTTTGATGACAGAGACTCCGGTGAATTGCATGAGTGCGAAGTCCGGTTAAATGATTATTCCTATGGATGGACTAACCCGTTTATTTTCATGAGTTGAATGTTGATTATGAGTATTATTTACTTGTGAATAAAAGCCCTTTCTGTGATGTCGCTCAGACGTCCGACTGTGGCATTGTCATATTTTACTTTCAATAAGAGCCCTTTCTGTGATGTCGCTCAGACGTCCGACTGTGGCATTTCTTTTAAAGCCCTTTATGTGGCGTCGCTCAGATGCCCGACTGTGGCATTTCTTTTAAAGCCCTTTCTGTGATGTCGCCTCGACGTCCGACTGTGGCATTTCTTTTAAAGCCCTTTCTGCGATGTCGCCCCGACGTCCGACTGTGGCATTTCTTTTAAAGCCCTTTATGTGGCGTCGCTCAGACGCCCGACTGTGGCATTTATTTTAAAGCCCTTTATGTGGCGTCGCTCAGACGCCCGACTGTGGCATCATTTCCTTATATTTATTTGTTCACCTTTCGAGGCGTCGCTTCAGACACCCGATCGGTTTTCATTTATGTTTTGTTGGGATTTCAGGCGGACTACCGCCGTTTCCCTTTTACTTACTTCGTTATGCTAATCTTTGAATGTACATTGGTGAATTAATCGTGACGCATTCATGCCTGCATTTGTTATATCTTACGTCCGAACTGTCTTGCGAGTACTTTCAAAGTACTCACTGGCTTGTTGATTTGGCCAGATGCTGACGAAGGCGATCTCATGGATGAAGAGTTCGATAGCGAGTCCGACGCCTAGAGGAATCCCAGTCAGTCTCGTGCGACCCTGGATTTGGTCACTGTATTATATCCGCTTCCGCTACCAAATAAATTCATCGAGCCTCACCTTGACGCTCGATGAGATGCCAGTTTTAGAGTCATGTATCTCACTCCCCGCTGTGTTTTTCCACCACCACCCTATCCTCGAGTCAGTAGTATGCCTCCACACCACTGTGTCATGTTCGCCATTATGTATAATTATTGGCGTGCTTGTAATAATTTGGTTGAGCAGCCGTAGCTCAACCCTGTAATATATTTTATGCTACTGGCTTATTGTACCAAGAATTTGTCTACCGGTAAGGGGAATTTTTCTCATACTGGACTCAAAAGATTGGTTTCTCAATAAATATTTTTATTGGAAAACCAGTCGTGACAATGCCCCGTGAGGCTTGGCCCCTCGCGAGGGTCTTGGGTCTGTGTTGATGAAGATGGGCTGTGCTGGGCCCCCCCTTGAGCCACGCCGCAGGCCGCAGGCAGGCAAGTCTGGGGACCCCCGTTCCCAGAACGCCGACAGAGAGCAGAAATTCCTCATTGAAAGCTTTGTTAGGGGAACCAAAGATAATATCATCAACATATAGTTGGCATACAAACAACTCCCCTTTGACCTTCTTAGTAAAAAGAGTGGTGTCGATTTTCCCAATTTCAAACCCACGATCTTGCAACAACTCGGTAAGGTGGTCATACCACGCACGTGGGGCTTGTTTAACGCCATAGAGTGCCTTATCAAGTTGGTACACATGATCGGGGAAATAGGGATCCTCGAACCCGGGGGGTTGTTTGACATACACCAAATCATTAATAGGACCATTAAGAAAAGCACTCTTCACATCCATGTGTTGCAACTTGAAGTTATGGTTCTTCCTTTCCGCACACCATTTTGTTGAGGGGTGTAAGGTGCGGAATATTGATGCTTGATCCCCTCATCACTAAGAAACTCATCCAAGGTGTAGTTCTTGAACTCGGTGTCGTTGTCACTTCTCATTGTCAAGATCTTTGCATTATGTTGGCATTGAGCTTCATTTGCAAAGTTGATGACAGTTTGTTGGGTCTCACTCTTCATCTTGAAGAAGTATACCCAAGTGTACCTTGAATAATCATCCACAATCACCAAGCAATACTTTCTACGCCCAAGACTATCAAAGGATGAGGCCCAAAGAGATCCAAGTGAAGTAGCTCCAAAGGCCTCTTCGAGTAGATGATAGTCGTGGGAGAGTGAGCTTTTTCATGTAACTTTACTTCAATACAAGCACTACAAGCACGATCATTGGCAAAACTAACATCTATTAGTCCACGAACATGGTCCCCCTTGAGAATACTTTGCAAAGAACGCATATTGACATGGGCTAAACGGCGATGCCAAAGCCATCCTACATCAACTTTAGCCATTAGGCATGTCGCGGTCTTAGTGGGTCGCTCCAAAAAGTTAATCACATAGAGACCGTTCTCAACATACCCAACAAAGGCTACTTTAAGAGTCTTGCTCCACAAGAGGGCCACAATATCAATATCAAAGAAGGTGAAGCCCATGAGTGCAAGTTGACGAACGGAAAGTAAATTGTATGCAAGGGACTCAACAAGCATGACTTTCTCGATCGTGAGATCATGAGAAATGACAACCTTGCCAAGTCCCAATACCTTAGAAGACGAGGCATCACCCCACTCGACATTTGTGGGCATGCATGAAATCTTGTGCACGTCCAGCACCAAGTCCTTGCTCCCGGTCACATGGTTAGTGGCTCCACTACCGAGAAACCATGATCCCCCACCGGAAGCAAACACCTACAAGAGATCAATGCTTGGTTTTAGGTACCCATTTTGTAATGGGTCCTTTGATGTTAGTAACAAGGGTCTTAGGAACCCAAATAGACCATTCAATGTACTCATAAGGAGAACCAACAAATTTGGCATAGACATGCCCATCACTAGCACGGCACAACACATAAGAAGGGTTAAAGTCGCCGGCTTTGTTGGAAGGAGGGGCATTTCCCTTCTTAACACCACCACCCTTCACATTTTTCTTCTTCTCCTTGGAAGCACCCTCTCCCTCCTTCACAAAAGTTTGCTTGAGAGGAGGAGGTCATTTGGCCTTGTCATTCTTCTTCTTGTTCTTGGACTTGGGTGCGAACCCAATTCCCGCCTTGGCCACAAATTCCTTTTGATTGCTCAAAAGGTCATTGAGGTTCTTCTCACCTTGTATGCATGACACAAGGCCTTTCTCAAGTTGCTTCTTTAACTTAGCATTCTCCTCCACAAGATGCACTTGCTCACAACATGGGTTAGTAGCATTTGCATTATAAATTAAAACCATATGAGGAAAAGTGGCTTTTTCCTTAGTTAGCTTCACTTGGAGTTGATCATGAGACTCTTTGAGGCAAGCATGAGCACCCTTCAAGGCTTTGTGAGCCTTGTCAAGTATATCAAACTCCTCCTTGAGTCTAGCAAGATCAACCCCAAGTTTTGCCTTCTCGGAATTGAGCACACGAGATACAACAAGTGCATGACCAAGATCTTTCTTTAATTTAGCATGCTCATCGTTGTGTGACTCCTCAAGAGCCAAACGATGACCACGCTCTTCTTTAAGAGCATTAGGGAGATTGAAAGTGCAACTATCCCTGGGTGGTTTTGGTAATTCCTAACAACATATAGCTCATTGAGCTAATGCTATTTTAAGATAAATATTTTGGGAAAGCTCAATGATTGGCATGGCATGTATTAGAAAGTGGACCCCTCAAAATGCTAAGGACAAATAATTGGCTCAAGCTAAAAGCACAACACTCTACATTTTACTTTTAGTGATCCAAGATCACATTGAGTCCATAGGAAAAGCCAATACTATTAAAAGGGGATGAGGTGTTGCTTAATGATTTACTTGCTCGAAATGCTTTGTGATATGCTCCAAAAACCCTCAACTACTTTCTCATATCCACATATGTCCCAAACCAAAAGTCAAACTCGGCCCCACCGAAATCTTCTATCCTGCGCCATCGAGTTCACTTGACACAACCACCGCCAGAAACCCTAATCAATTCGTTCTCACCGATAGGGATCTCGGTCTCACCGAGATGGGATTGCAAACTCTTAGTTTCCCTTCGTAATGTTTCGGTCCAACCGAGATGAGCGATCAGTCCCACCGAGATTGCAATGCAAACTCTTTGTTTCCCTTCGTAACGTTTTCGTCTAAGCGAGAAGAGCGAATTGGTCCCACCGAGTTTGCCTGACCAACTCTTTGTTTGTCTATTACCAAAATCGGTGCCACTGAGTTTGCCTGACCAACTCTCTGTTTGTCTATTACCAAAATCGGTCCCACCGAGTTTGAGTAATCGGTCTCACTGAGATTACGTTATGACCTAACCCTAATGGAATCGGTCCCACCGAGTTGACATGTCGGTCCCACCAAAAATCCTAACGTTCACATTTTGAACTAAATCGGTCTGACCAAGTTTTATGATTCGGTCCCACCGAGTTTGGTGATTTGTGTGTAACGGTTAGATTTTGTGTGGAGGCTATATATACCCCTCCACCCACTCTTCATTCGTGGAGAGAGCCATCAGAATATGCCTACACTTCCAACATACATTTTCTGAGAGAGAACCACCTACACTTGTGTTGAGGTCAAGATATTCCATTCCAACCACATAAATCTTGATCTCTAGCCTTCCCCAAGTTGCTTTCCACTCAAATCATCTTTCTACCAAATCCAATCCTATGAGAGATAGTTGAGTGTTGGGGAGACTATCATTTGAAGCACAAGGGCAACACCATCTATTACCTTTTGGAGAGTGGTGTCTCCTAGATTGGTTAGGTGTCACTTGGGAGCCTCTGTCAAGATTGTCGAGTTGAACCAAGGAGTTTGTATGGGCAAGGAGATCGCCTACTTCGTGAAGATCTACCCTAGTGAGGCAAGTCCTTCATGGGCGATCGCCATGGTGGGATAGACAAGGTTGCTTCTTCGTGGACCCTTCGTGGGTGGAGCCCTCCGTGGACTCGCGCAACCATTTCCCTTCGTGGGTTGAAGTCTCCATCAACGTGGATGTACGATAGAACCACCTATCGGAACCACGCCAAAAATATCCATGTCTACATTGCGTTTGCTCCCTCCAAACTCCTCCCTCTACCTTCATATGCAATTGTTTTACATTCCGCTACTATACTCTTAGAATTTCATGTGTAGGTTTATTACTTGAATTGTGCTAAGTTGCTGAAATCTGCCAAGACTTAAAATTGGGAAAAGGCTAGATTTTTATTTGGTCAAGTAGTCTAATCACCCCCCCTCTAGACGTACTTTCAATCCTACAAGTGGTATCAGAGCTTTGGTCTCCATTTGCCTTGATTTCCATAGCTTTTGGTGATCATAGCCTTGGTTTCACAACCTAGGAGAGTATGGCGTCTAGTGAGGGAAATTACCACCGTAGAGGTCCTTACTTTGATGGTACTAATTTTGCTAGTTGGAAGCATAAGATGAAAATGCATATTCTTGGACATAACCCCACCATTTGGGCTATTGTGTGTATTGGCTTGCAAGGTGAATTCTTTGCTGGGAGAGAAACGAACCGTGAAGCTACCGCAGAAGAGTTGAAGATGCTACAATACAATGCTCAAGCTTGTGATATTCTCTTCAACGGATTGTGCCCCGAAGAATTCAACAAAATCATCTGTCTTGAGAATGCAAAGGAAATTTGGGATACTTTGATTGATATGCATGAAGGTACCGACTCCGTCAAGGAATCCAAATTGGATGTGCTTCAAAGTCAACTTGACAAGTTCAAAATGAAGGATGGTGAAGGTGTCGCTGAAATGTACTATAGGCTTTATCTCATCACAAATGAGATTGCCGGCTTAGGAAGTGAAGAGATGACCGGTAGATTCATCATCAAGAAGATCCTAAGATCCTTGGATGGAAAATATGATACCGTGTGCACATTGATCCAAATGATGCCTAATTACAAAGATATCAAGCCAATGGAAGTCTTTGGAAGAATTGTTGCTCATGAGATGTCACTCAAGGATAAGGAAGAGCTTCATAACAAGTCAAGTGGTGCTTACAAAGCCTCATGTGAAGCTCCCGCATCATAAAGTGAGAAACAAACCTTCAACGAAGAATTGAGCCTAATGGTGAAGAACTTCAACAAGTTTTACAAGAGTAGAAGCAAGGAAAGAAGTTCCAAGTCAAGGTCCTACAATGAAAAAAGATCTTCTAGTTGTGAGCGCAATTGTTACAATTGTGGAAGACCCGGACACTATTCCAATGAGTGTATGGCTCCCTACTAAAGAAGAGAAGATTCTCCCAAAAGAAGAAGTAGAAGAGAAGAATCACCTCCAAGAGAGAGAAGGAGTAGAGATGACCGTTATGAATGAAGAACATCACAGAGAAGCAAGGATTCGGAAAGGAAGGAAAAGTCATCAAAGAGCTACAAAAAATGAAGACATCAAGCTCATGTTGGTGAGTGGGTATCCGGCTCCGACTCTGACGATCACTCCGAGAGAAGTTATCACTCCGACTCCGAATATACTCAAGATGAAGGTGCTACCGGTCTAGCACTTGTGTCAACCAACTCCTATGATATATTTGACTCACCAAATGAAGGAATTGGAAAATGCTTCATGGCGAAAGGCCCAAAGGTATCACACCCCGAGTATGTTGATTTCAATAGTGATGAAGATGATTTGCTAGGTGATGATGATTTACTTGTTGACAACTCTAGTTATGAAAACTATGATGAACTTGCTATTAATCATGCTAATCAAGATAAAACGAATGACAATGATAAGGAGATTGAGCGTCTAACTAAAGAACTAAACACTCTTAAGTTAGCTCATGAAACTACCTTGGAAGATCATCGAGAACTTTTAAAGACTCATGAGAAGCTACGCTTTGAAAAGCTCAACCTTGAGCAAGAACATGAGTTCTTAAAAGCAATCAATGATGATCTTCGCAAGAAAAGTTCTTGTTACATTGCCAAGCATTTACTCTTGTCTACTTACATGCCACAAGTTAAATCTAGCAACAAGAACAAGAAAGATTCTTCCTCTAGTAGTAACAACAATCATGCTAAATCCAATGTTGTTGCTTCTAGTAGTTCTCTTGATTCCACTAATGATTCTCTTAGCCAAGTTACACTTGAGCAAGAAAATAGCTTATTGAAGGGAATTATAGAGGAAGGTGTTTATAAGAGTCTTGCCGGAAGTAAGCAATTTGAGGAAATTGTACGCAAGCAAGGAAGACACCAGAAGAATCAAGGTGTTGGTTTTGAACGAAAGTTCAATGCCAATGGAGTTGAGTGGGAAGAAGATCAATACCCCAAGACAAAGTTTGTTCCTCAACAAGAGAAGTATGTTCCTACTTCTTTCCAAGGAACACAAGCTCAAGATGATCTTCCACCACAAGACCACAAGCTAAAAGGCAAGGACAAGCTTCAAGAGGAGATTGATGCATTTGAAGAAGCACCCAAGGCCTTGGTCAAGTGGGTTCCCAAGACTACATCAAGTTCCACTTCATCAAGTATGACTACAACTCCAAGGATTCCCATCAAGATGGTGTGTGGATCCCTAAGAAGAATAACTAGAGAGTTCTTGAGGGTGACTCCGCCAACATACTTCACTCTTATCATCTTGGAAAGGACAAGTGCAAACAACTTCCATATCTTGCACTAGTTCAAGGAGTCACAAACCCTCTTGTTGGTAAGACAAGGGACAAGGTAACTTAATGCATTCATGGCCATCATCTCATGTGAATATCACTCTATGTCTATGGATATCCTTGTTTTTTCCTTGTGGGACTAACCCATGTAGGTATTGAAAGTGCAACTCACTCGAAAGGATTGCTTCGAATGATCTACATCAACATTGAGCATCTACATCTTCAACACCTACATGAAGTCATCATCTACAAAACCCAAGGTTAGTTCATCCCTCTTGGGGGGATATCACATCTAGGGGAGCTTTGCTCTAATCAATTGAGCTAAAGCAACTCTAATGATGTAAGCACAATAATGCTTTATGTAAAAGTGGCAACCCCACTTGTGCTTAAACGATGAGTATGACCTATGATCAAACGTTCTCATTTGACTCCTAAGTCAATATACTCATATATAGATGACCTAGTCATCGCCAAATTGCTTGATAGATGCTAGAGTGATTGTGCATGCGTTGTCACATAGTTCATTTGTCATTTTATTGCGTGAGCATGTTGGATGTATATTTTACTCATTCGAGGACATCCATTTGTTGCTTTGATTGTTTGGCTTTTTCTCTTTTGCCAAATGGATGGACAAGAATGCCTAAGAACTCCCTCTAGCTATCTATGCTTTTCTCGTCTCAAACTCTATTCATGCTACATCACAAAGTTTGATCAAGTCAGATTCGAACCACTCTGTGTGAGGAGCACTTGGAGTCCCTGATTCATCATAGACTTAAACTTCCAAAACCTCTTTGTGTGTTTCGGTATGACTGAGTCATACACTTTGGTCACACCGAGTTCACTAAGTTGATCTAGGTTTTCCATCTCGGTGCAACCGATTTGAACTTTTCGGTCACACCGAGTTGCAGTAACCGCTTATGATTCTGCACCTCGGTGCCACCGAGTTGTTCCACTCGGTCACACCGACAGGGTCAGGATATATAAACCCACGGGTGAGATTTTGGAAATTTCTTCGAAACATCTCAGCCCCCGCGTATCCTGCTCTACCGCCTCGGGTCTCCAGATCATCTTCTCGCCGCCAGCGCCCTCCCGCCACTGGTTCCCATCACCATCAACGGATTCTACCCCTCCGTTGCCGCCATAGAGAACTCCGCCGAACTAGGGTACGAGTTCGATTCTTTGTGCTATTCTTTTAACTCCGATTCGTAGCACATTACTTTGCCATGATCATGACCACGTATGCAAACAATCCATCCACTTAGAACTTCATTTAGATTAGATTGGGTTTGAAAATTTAGGGTTAGGTCTCCGCTGGACTCATCTCGGATCGACCGAATTGTAGAAATCGGTCTCACCGATTTGGCTTAGGCCATAGCACACGCATTTTCGGTCTGACCAAAAAATGCAAATCGGTGTGACCGAGTTCGATTCTCTGTGAAACCCTAGCAGTCTCGGTGCCACTGAACTGTGACTCGGCCTGACCGAGTTCACTAGTTTAGGTTCCAAAAGCTGCTTCAGTATCACCGAGTTTACAAATCGGTAGCTCTAAAATGCTTTCTGTGAAGAACTAAAACTAAGTTTCTAAGTCATCTATTTTGTAAAAACTCTGCACCTTGTGATGCTCATCCACTCTACCTCATCTATATCTATTCACAGTGTCTGCTGTCAGTAAGTTTGCAGAGAAGTCTGACCAGATTGACAACCAGAACAGGTCTGAAGAACAAGTGCAATTGAGTGAGGGCACTAGTCCCTCTAGCACTTCTTATGAGGGCAGCAGGAGCACACCAAGCAACTTGCCCAAAACAGCCACCAGGTCAAGGAAGAAGAAAACCTCGGATTTTGAAGATGAGGACTATGTGGTTGTTGAGGAGGAAGTTAGCTCCAAGAAGAAGGTGTTGAAGAAGGAATATGGCATAGTTGCATCAACTAAGCCTGGCTTTCACAAGAAGGCCCCTGCCAAGAGGGTGCCAGCCTTAAAGGTTAGAGCCTCAACTGCTGAAACCTCCAAGCCAACTGAAGAGGTTGTTGGGGAAGGAAAGAAGAGAAAAGAGAGGGTCAAGAAGACCACTGCCAGAGTGCTTGGTAGATCCTCCATTATGAGAGATCCAGAAGAAGAGGAAGAGGAAGAGGATGCTGCTCCAGCTCCCAAGTCTTAGAAGCTCATGGGAGATGTTATCAAATCAGGGGCTACTGCTTCAAAGCCCAAATCTTCTCCCAAGGTTGTTGCTCAGAAGCCTTCTGCACCCAAGAGAAACACTAGAAGTATTCCTGCAACAGAGAAGAACAAGTTTTGAGAAAGTTGAAACCCAGAATTCCTGACCACAATGATGCTCATCCAGTCGCTGAGGACATGCACATTAGGAAAGATGCAGGACTGAGGTTGTGGAGATAGTATGATCCATATGTTGTTAGGAGGAGGATTGCGGTTGATTACAGGTTTCACACAAAGGAATAGCAAGACTTCTATGAGACAATTTTTCTCAACAAGATGCCCATTGTATGTGACATGAAATGGGTGGATTGGGAATACATCAAGGAAAATGAAGATCACTTCCCAAGAGTATATGATAGCTTCAAGGCATGTGGAGTAGATAAATTTGTTGGACAAAAGCTCACCAAATGGAATGATGAGGTGATCATGCAGTTTTACTCCACTGCCCACTTCTATCCAGATGGAAGGATAGTATGGATGTCTGAGGGTACTAGGTACCAATCCACAGTTGAGGGGTGGGCCAAGCTAATCAATGCCCCTGAAGAACATGAAGATGATTTGGATGTGTATGCCACCAAGAAGAAGGATCACAACTCCATGGCAAACATGTACAAAGAGATCCCTGATAAAGCTTTGGAAACACACATGCTTGGATCTATACATTTCCTGTTGTCTGGTCTTCCTACTATTAACTGGATCTTAAGGCACACTCTTCTACCCAAGTCAGGAGATCACAAGATGATCAGAGGGCATTCTATCAACCTGCTATAACTTTTTGATGTCCCTCAGAAGTTCAAGGTTATGAGTTTGATTGTAGAAACGATCAAGAGGACTGCTGGTGATTGAAAGAGAAGCTATGGGTATGCTCCACACATTCAGGAGCTCATCAACTCCAAGATGGGCACAGGAACTTATTTGCTGGACAAGGAGCATCTACCCTTACAGCCTGAATTTGAAGACAACACAGTACTGATGAATGAGGAGGAACCATCATCGGCTCAAGTCCAAGAGAAGAGAGCCAAAGCAAAGGAAGAGAAAGTTGTAAGGATGCCAAGTGTAGAAGAAGCATCTCAAGTTTTCCTGAAGAGCGAGCAAGATCAAATAGGCTATCTGATTCAAGCTACACTGAGGATTGAGAAGGGCTTGGCCACCCTGACTCAGAATCAGGAGAGCCTGGAGAGGATTGTTGAGACAAAATTTTATGATCTTGACCTCAAGGTAACTGAGATTCAGACTGCAGTTGAACAGCTTCAGGAGGAAGCAGAGGAGAGGAGAGGAAAGGCAACTACTGATGCTTTTCAGCGTGTTCCAGGAGGTCCGAGGTCTGCTGCAGTGCCAGTTTCAGATGCTAGAGCTACATCATCAGCACCAGCATCTACAACTCCAGTGCCACCTCCAGCACCCACTCCACCAGCTCCAACTACATCGACTGATGCCTTCGTCCTTGGAGTTCTCTCCACACCACCTCCCGAAGACCAAGCCTGAGAGACGCATAGCACTATGCATTTTCAAACTTTTTGGTAACTTGTTGCCAAAGGGGGAGAAGTATGTATAGATCATAGGCTTTGAGAGAGTGTGTCTTGCTTTTTATCTCTCTTTGCTACCTCTTGAGCACTACGTTGGTTTTCCCCGAAGAGGAAGGGATGATGCAGCAAAGTAGCGTAAGTATTTCCCTCAATTTTTGCGAACCAAGGTATCAATCCAGTAGGAGGCTACGCGCGAGTCCCTCGTACCTGCACAAAACAAATAAATCCTCGCAACCAACGCAAATAGGGGTTGTGAATCCCTATAAGGCCACTTACAAGAGTGAGATCTGATAGATATGATAAGATAATATTTTTGCTATTTTTGTGATAAAGATGCATAGTAAAATAAAGGCAAAGTAAATAACAAAGGAAATAACTAAGTAGTAGGAGATTAATATGATAAAGACAGACCCGGGGGCCATAGGTTTCACTAGTGGCTTCTCTCGAGAGCATAAGTATTCTACGGTGGGTGAACAAATTACTATTGAGCAATTGACAGAATTGAGCATAGTTATGAGAATATCTAGGCATGATCATGTATATAGGCATCACGTCCGAGACAAGTAGACGAACTCTTGCCTGCATCTACTACTATTACTCCACTCATCGACCGCTATCCAGCATGCATCTCGAGTATTAAGTTAAAAACAGAGTAACGCCTTAAGCAAGATGACATGATGTAGAGGGATGAACTCATGCAATATGATGAAACCCCCATCTTGTTATCCTCGATGGAAACAATACATTACGTGACTTGCTGCCCCTACTGTCACTGGGAAAGGACACCGCAAGATTGAACCCAAAGCTAAGCACTTCTCCCATTGCAAGAAAGATCAATCTAGTAGGCCAAACCAAACTGATAATTCGAAGAGACTTGCAAAGATAACCAATCATACATAAAAGAATTCAGAGAAGATTCAAAAATTATTCATAGATAGACTTGATCATAAATCCACAATTCATCGGTCTCAACAAACACACCGCAAAAAGAGGATTACATCGAATAGATCTCCACAAGAGAGGGGGAGAACGTTGTATTGAGATCCAAAAAGAGAGAAGAAGCCATCTAGCTACTAACTATGGACCCGTAGGTTTGAGGTAAACTACTCACACTTCATCGAAGAGGCTATGGTGTTGATGTAGAAGCCCTCTGTGATCGATGCACCCTCCGGCGGAGCTCCGGAACAGGCCCCAAGATGGGATCTCGTGGATACAGAAAGTTACGGCGGTGGAATTAGAGTTTTGGCTCCGTTTGATATTCTTTTTCTTCGAAACCCTAAAATTGGCAAAAAAATAGCAATTCTGGGATGGGCCTCCGGTTAATAGGTTAGTCCCAAAAATAATATAGAAGTGGATAATAAAGCCCAATAATGTCCAAAACAGTAGATAATATAGCATGGAGCAATCAAAAATTATAGATACGTTGGAGACGTATCACTCTTTCTTTTGGTTGAACTTTTTATTGTGTGAGATACTTTATGTCCTTGTGAGATACTTGTTTGATCATGTGGTTGATCATTTGCTACATTCATGCTTGTTTGATGATACTATCTTTTATATCTCATATATGATCATTCACTTGCTTGGTGATGAGTGCATGCTTTTAATTTCTATCATTTTGAGCGCTCCACCAAGATGTATGTGACATGGAAGAGTAACCCATGATCCTAATCGATTGTGCATTTGCATTCAAAAGCAAATCTTAAATAATGCACAAATCTTAAATAACGCCCTCACTGAAGCCATCCTCTTGAAGATCATCCTCAGAACACATAAGCGTCTGCCCTTTCCATGTACGCCGACAGGTTTCATGGGCAACAAAGGCATTCTTGGTGGCAAGATTGCGAATGCGGTTGACATCCACCAAGAGGCTTTGCATTTGGCGCTTCAGCCAGTCATGATGCCTATCCTGTTTCTGATGAAGGGCAACCAGAAGCTCTCGGTCATTGAGAACACGAGATCGCTTCTTGGGCCGTTGGGCAATTGTGCTTTCAGTGGCTTCAGTGAGGGCACGATGAGGTGCACGTGTAGTACCAGCCAGAGGATAGACACGAGTGGCTGCTTCAACTCCTTCAATGTTCTGAGAGAAACTTTGATGCTCGGCATTCTAAAGACTAAGAGGCTCCTTGGCAGGCTCTGGATAGATGGCTTCAATGGACATATCCACGTCAGGCAAAAAGATCCGATGGTTGCGAGTAGAGGGCTGATATGAGATAGTTGAGTGGAGTTTGATTAGCCGCATTATCCATGGAGCGTAGAACTTCAAGCCAAAAAGATCAGATCCTGATGCAGCAAGTTTGCGGATGAAGAAGTCTTGTGCATTGAAGCATTTGCCATGAAGAATATAAAAGACCAAAGTCTTCATTTCACCTTCCAGCTTTGCATGTGGAGAATGTCCTTTGATGGGCCAGAGAGTTCGCCTTGTAATGTGATAGATAGTCCGAGGCAGATACTCAAGGTCTTCAACAAAGAACTCCTTAGGATATGCAGCATCTGGAGGCAAAGGCTTCATCATACTAAGCATCTGACTCATGTTCGGTTCAGGCTTCTGAAAGATGCTCTCCATAGCTTCACTGTGAAGCTGACAGCCAGGTTCATAGTGATCTCCAGGAGTGGGCAGACCAGTGAGCTCAATGATATCAAAGGCTTTGGCTTCATGATGAACATTTCCGGTCATCCACTCAAGGACCCAAGTCTTCGGATCTCTGTTGTAGCCATGTATGTGAAGAGTGGCATAAAATTGGAGCAGCAACTCTTCGTTCCAGTGCTCTTGGTCGGTGACGAAAGGCAACAATCCAGCCTCTTTGAAGCAATCCAGAGCTTCTTCCAAGCAGGGCAGACCAGTTATTGCTTCGGTGTCAAGACGCATATGAGGGAAGATGCGGCCTTGATTGTACAGAATGCATGAGTAATAACTTTGCTGCGGATAGCTCCAGAACCGATCAGAAGATATTCTTTCCCTTGAGTAGGGGTTCTTGGAGCTATTGAAGAAGGTGTTGTCTGCTTTGAAGCCATTGACATTAAAGGATCCAGGCGCTGATGCAGGACCTGGAAACTTGGGCAAACTTGGCATTGGCTTCTGTACCTGAGGCCTGTGCTCAACATGATAATCAAACTGAGGACCAGCAGCAGGTGCAGGAACAGGAGCAGTGGCAGAGGCGTTGGGCTGCATAGTAGAGGCTTCAAGAGCAGTGGCATCAATGGCTTCATTGACTTCTGGCATTGGTGCAGGCTCCACATTTGCTTCAGCCATGACAACGTCATTGGCTTCATTTGTGTTGGTGGTGGCAGCCTCAAGATTTTCTACCTCCACTTGATGAGCTGGAGGGTCGAGCACAGACACGTTCTCCTCGAGAACAGCTTCTTCAGTAGTTGGGGGAGTAGGGACATGTTCTTCTTCTTGGGTGTCATCGGCTGATGCAGCCGGAATGTCTTCAGCAGCTTTAGCCTCAGACTTGGAACATTCATAGTAGGAGTGGCATCTGGAAACACTTGACGTGCAACAGATTGGTGGGGCACTTCTCCTTCTGGAACGCTCGATAGAGGGACTTGAGACCTTGGTCCTTTGCGAAGCCTGCATAATGCTGGCGACGCCTCTGGAGACGGAGTTGGCTGGGCCTCAAAGTCATCTTCTTCTTCTTGCCGGGGTGGTGTGACTTGTTGTTGCGGGTGATCAATCCATGATGCATCTTGAGCAATTGGCGTCAGAGGACGACCAATGCTGATGAGTTCGCTGTGCGTAAGCACAGGCGATGATACCTGTTGGTGCTCGATCTAAGGAAGAACTACATCATCTGCAACATTGTCATGGTGACCAATGTCTTCAGCCGCGGTGGGATCAAGTGATGGAAAATCTTCAGCTGTATGAGCCTCTGTGGAAGCAGGCTCATGGACAATCAGTCGGCGCTCTTGGTGTGTAGATGCAGGGCGAACCATTGAGATAGGTTCAACAACTAAGGGCTCTGTGGGAGAAGCCCGATCCTTCTTGGTCTTTCGCTTCTTCTTGGAGGGAGCAGCATCAGAGGCTTCAGGATGTTTCCTCTTTCTGGCTTTAGCCTCAGCAGTCCTCGTCTTCTTCAGTTCTGAAGCGGTTAACCTGACCTTTGGCTTCGAGCCAGTCATGCTGGCTGGGAAGACAATGGGATGTGCTTCCTGCCTTGGTGCGTCGGGTTCGGCCACAGCAGGCTTCTTCTTCTTCTTTGCAGCCATCCTGTGGTCGATGCCAGGGCGCCCAAGGGCCTTGCGCTTCTCAGCCTCATTGTAGACTTGCACACACTTGTCAGCCAGGCTCTTCATGCACTCACGAGAACTTGAGCTTCTGCACGCTTCTTGAGAAAGGCTTCTTTGAGCTCGTGTAGCATGATCATGAAGTTCTTGACCTCTTGAACACTGAGCTTGGCCATATGCTTCTTAAACTGAGCTTTCTCAAAGTCGATCTTTTGCTTCAGTTCAACGATGCGCTGAGCTAGAGCTAGCTCTGAAGCAATGGCGCCTTGGAAGGCGACACTGAGGCCAATTGGAAATTGCAGATCTTCAAAGCTGGGGTTGGGTGTGTCAAACCACTCATCAATGAAGTTATGGATGATTGCCACATCAAGGAGAGGCAAATCATTGAAGATTTCTGCTTCTTCTTTGCTCTTGATAAGTTGCTGAAGAGAGTCATTTGCAAGATCTTCATCGCTGGACAGATCAATAGTGTCGTTGCGCAGAATAGCAGCAGCAGTCAGTTCTTGGCTGGTGTGTTGCAAAGGCATCTTGACTTTCGAGGGCTTGGAGATGCGTGACAAATCTTCAGATTACACACTGTCTTCAGGAGGTGCAGTAGCCAGTGGCTTCGCCCATGAGATTTTTGGTGCTGAGGCAGGCTTTGAAGCTTTAGGCTGCTTCAGTTTCTTTGGCTTCGGAGGTGCAGGCGCTTCATCAGATTCAGCGTCATCTGCAGGCTCATCCACGGCTGTCCCTTGAACCATGATATGAGTGATGAGACCTTCCAGGTTGTAGAAGGTCCCAACAAGATTGGGTTTAGCTTCGCGGGTGCCATCGGCACGGGGAGCAGAGGGACTAGGGTTGAAGTCTAGTCCCAATGACTTCTTGTTCTGCTTCGCCGAATTCTGGGCAAACTGGAAGTTGCGCTTGAATAGATTATCATCACGACACCATAGCAATGACGATGGGTCAGCATCCGGAGGCTGTAGTCCACGGACCATGCATGGATAGAAGCCTTGTTCAATGGCTTCATCTCTGGACCAGGGTTGAAGATTTCTGTATAGGATGTCTCCCCATGGTCGCTTGATGGCATTCTTCTTAGCATATTCCTTGGTCACAAACCTGTACTTGAACCACTGTTCTGCCCAATATCATCGAATCCATTGGATTCGTGTCTTGCGCTGATTGTAATCCTCTTCTGGATCTGTCTTGTACAGCTCTGAGAGGTCATCGGGCAGATCTCTTGATGTTTCACCTCGACGCTTTCTGCCACCCTTCCTTACTGATTTCTCTGCAGCCATGAACTTTAAACTGAATGGCTTCAATACGTTCAAATACTTCAAAGGCTTTCGCTTGCTTGACAAATAGGAACTGGCTTCAGGAGAATTTATATGATGCTGTAAGAATTCTGCAAATGAATGCAGACTATGAGAACCAAGGGATTCTCCCACGGACATGTACCTATGACAGCATTAAGGTGCGAGGGAAGGGGAAGAGGTCATATGCATTCTTAGAAGATTTTGAAGATAAATCAGTTTAGAAGACATTGACCTCATCGTGCGAAGACATTCACTCATAGATAAGGAGTTGGTTCCAGATTTGTACGAATCCACAGATCAGTACAAGTGAGGAATCTAACTACTTTGTGAAGCATAAGTGAACATACTAGGCATATTATGAGATGTAGTATGAAATAGATCCAACTTGTGTGAACAGAAACTGCTTGTGGTAGAAAGTGATGAATCTATAGGATCAAAGGGGCCGTAAAAAGGAAGTTTTATTTACCACACGAAGAACTGCTAGACGGAGTGGAAGAGGAGGCTGAGCAGTTAGATCGTCCGTGCCCTAACTTGGCGACGGAGGACACCTACGGCGATGGCGGAGAAGACGATGTTCGCGGCCGGCGTGAAGACGGTGTCGGAGAGGTCGCGGCAGCTAAGCACTTCGTCGCCGGCGTCGTCGAGGGCTAGCGGTGGCGCTAGGGTTTGTGTGAGAGTGGAAGAAAGGATAGTGACTGTGGTGAGGCGTGTATTTATAGGGACAGGGACGGCACAGCGTTATTACACAGGTGCCCCTGGCGATTCACATCTGAAGAACACGTGGCCATCATGCAACATATAGGAGGTTGTTCCATGTTCCCACGAACGCCTAGATTGTCGGGTGGTCGTTCCCACTTCTACGGGTTTCAGGTGAAGGAATTAGCATTGAAAGCAGACTTAATGTTTGTCTTTGTATCTTCTGCTGACAAGGACGCAGAGAAGACATTCGACAGTTTCAAGAGAATGCATATGATTTGGAGAGATAGAGTTTGAGATAGAAAGCATAGAGAGGTTAGGGTCCGATCACATTCACTTAGTTCAAAAGATTCAACAAGAGGACATAGCTATAAGTGAATGCTGTAGAGGACAGAACACTAGTGTATATATATATATAATCAACATAGTGAAGATAATCATGAAGACATGTTGAGATTGAAGACAAACAAAATGTGAAGACATAGCAAATGTAACGTCATGGGTAAAACACTTCAAACAGAAGAATTTGGTGGTGGCGTTACCCACCGTATAGGAAGTATTAGACCCAGACACGGCGCACAATTATCGTGGCGCTCCGAAGTCAAATTCCACATTAATGTATTCACACTTAGAATGTATGTCTTCATTGATTGAAGATATACTCTACTTCGTGTGTTGCACATCTAAGTCATCAATATGCATTAGTGTTAGGATGTGTGCCTAATCACAGGACATTTGAGGATTCCAAGATATTTAACTCACACCGTAACTTGCAAAATCTCTTCTCATCCAAGGGCTTGGTGAAGATATCTGCCAATTGCTCTTCAGTGTTGACGTGTATGATATCAATATCTTCTTTCACAACATGATCTCTGAGAAAGTGATGATGAATTTCAATGTGCTTTGTCTTCGAGTGCTGAACTGGGTTGTTGGCGATCTTGATGGCGCTTTCGTTGTCGCAGTAGAGTGGTACTTGCTTCAGATGAATGCCATAATCTTTGAGTGTTTGCTTCATCCACAGAAGCTGAGCGCAGCAAGATCTAGCAGCAATGTATTCACATTCAGCAGTGGAGAGAGATACACAGTTCTGCTTCTTTGAAGACCAACATACAAGTGATCGTCCGAGAAAATGACATGTGCCTGATGTAGACTTGCGATCCACCTTGTCACCAGCATAATCAGCATCCGAGAATCCAACCAGATCAAACTCTGAGCCCTTTGGATACCATAATCCTAGTGTTGGGGTGTAAGCCAAATATCAAAGAATTCGCTTCACAGCTAAGTGATGCGATTCCTTTGGTGCCGCTTGGAATCGAGCACACATGCAAACACTAAGCATAATATCTGGCCTAGATGCACATAGATAAAGTAAGAACCAATCATGGAGCATTATACCTTTTGATCAAACTCTATACCATTATCGTCGGGACCCAGATGATGTTTGGCTGGCATTGGCGTTATGAAGCCTTTGCAGTCTTGCATACCAAATTTCTTCAGGCAATCTTTGAGGTACTTCTCTTGAGATATGAAGATGCCATTGCATTGCTGACGTATTTAAAGACCAAGGAAGAACTTCAGCTCACCCATCATGGACATCTGATATTGCTCTTGCATCATATATCCAAACTCTTCACTATATTTCTGATTGGTGCAGCCGAAGATAATGTCATCCACATATATTTGGCACACAAACAGTTCACCATCATATGTCTTCGTGAAGAGAGTGGGGTCGAGGGAACCAGGTTTGAAGCCTTTGCTCTTCAGGAAGTATTTGAGTGTGTCATACCAAGCTCGAGGGGCTTGTTTGAGACCATACAGTGCCTTGTTGAGCTTGTACACCATGTCAGGATGTTTTGGATCTTCAAAGCCAGGCGGTTGTGCAACATATACTTCTTCTTCAATCTTGCCATTGAGAAAAGCGCTCTTCACATCCATTTGATATAGAAGTATGTTATGATGGTTTGCATAGGCCAGCAGTATGCGTATGGCTTCAAGTCTAGCCACAGGAGCAAATGTTTCATCGAAGTCAATCCCTTCAACTTGAGTGTATCCTTGAGCAACGAGACGAGCTTTGTTTCGGACAACTTGACCATGCTCATCTTGCTTGTTGCGATATATCCATTTGGTGCCTATTATATTGTGCTTGCGAGGATCAGGACGCTTAACCAGTTCCCATACATTATTCAGCTCAAACTGTTGAAGCTCTTCTTGCATAGCTTGAATCCATTCAGGTTCCATGAAGGCTTCTTCAACTTTCTTGGGTTCGGATATTGAGACGAATGCGAAGTTCCCGCAGAAATTTGCTAGCTGTGTTGCCCTTGAACGAGTGAGTGGACCTGGTGCATTGATGCTATCAATTATTCTCTCAATCTGCACTTCATTTGCAACACGAGGATGTACAAGATGAAGATTTTGCTCTTGCTGATCACTGTCATTGTTAGAGGGATTGTCTTCAGGCTGAGCATTGTCTTCAGGTTGATCAGGTGCAGAGATGATAAGTTCCTCTTCAGGTTGAGCTTCAGAAGGTATGATTTCTCTAGTTCCCATAAGTTTGATTGATTCACTGGATGGAACTTCATCTAGCACATTTGGTAGGTGCTCTCTTTGTGAGCCGTTAGTCTCATCGAACCACACATCCACTGTTTCAACCACTTTATAATGAAAGAGGTTGAAGACTCTGTAGGAGTGCGAATCCTTTCCATATCCAAGCATAAAACCCTCATGTGCTTTTGGTGCAAATTTTGAAGTGTGATGTGGATCCTTGATCCAGCACCTGGCGCCAAATACTCTGAAGTAACTGAGATTTGGCTTCTTGCCAGTAAGGAGCTCATAGGATGTCTTGTTCAGAAGCTTGTGAAGATAAACACGGTTGATGATATGGCATGCAGTGTCAATGGCTTCAGGCCGGAATTTTCTTGGAGTCTTGTATTCATCAAGCATCGTCCGAGCCATCTCAATAAGTGTTCTGTTCTTGCGTTTGACGACGCCATTCTGCTGTGGCGTGTACGGAGCTGAGAATTCATGTGTGATGCCTAAGGTATCAAGATATGTATCTAGGCCAGTGTTCTTGAATTCAGTGCCATTGTCACTTCTGATGTGCTTTATCTTGGCGCCATAGTTGTTCATTGCTCGATTGGCGAATCATCTGAAGACATCCTGCACTTCAGTCTTGTAAAGGATTATATGCACCCAAGTATATCTTGAATAATCATCAACAATGACAAAGCCATAGAGACAAGCAGTAGTAGTAAGAGTTGAGTAATGAGTGGGACCGAAAAGATCCGTGTGTAGCAGTTCGAAGGGTTGTGTCGTTGTCATGATTGTCTTTGAGGGATGCTTGGCCCTCGTCATCTTTCCTGCTTCACAGGCACCGCATAAGTGATCCTTCTTGAACTTGACACCCTCGATGCCTATGACATGCTTCTTCCTTGCAAGGGTGTGGAGGTTCCTCATGCCAGCATGCCCTAGCCTTCGATGCCAGAGCCAGCATTCAGAAGCTTTTGCTAGAAGACATACTGCAAGTTGTGGTCCTGCTGAGAAATCTACCACATACAAATCATCTTTCCGATACCCTTCAAACACTAGAGATTTGTCAGATTCCATTAGTACAAGGCAACGATATTTTCCAAACATCACAATCATGTTTAAATCACAAAGCATTGAGACAGACAGTAAGTTGAAACCAAGGGATTCAACAAGCATGACTTTATCCATGTGTTGATCCTTTGAGATTGCAACTCTACCTAGACCCAATACCTTGCTTTTACCAGTGTCAGCAAATGTGATGTGACTTTTGTCAGATGGACGTAAAGTTAAGTCCATGAGAAGACTTCGCTTGCCAGTCATGTGATTTGTACACCCACTATCAATAAGCCATTCTGTAGCAGCTGGTGTCGTACCCTACAGTGCAGTTAGGGGGATAGGCTTCACGAAGAGAATTGTGAAGCAAAAACATTTGACGAACCAGTGGATTATTAACGTTTAGATCGAGATTAGGATTGATAGGGCAAGTTGCAAGCGATTCAGGAACAAAGTACATAATAAGACCATTTGGGCATTTGTTCTTGCGCCCTACAAGATGTTTAAGCTCCCCAGCAATAGTGTCAGACGATTTTGGTTTTCGGCTGGAGACCTTTGGCTGCAAAAGAGAGTTAAGCTTTGTTAGCCACCCACATCTTCAGGGGTGGCTTCGAAGCAACGAGTCTAAGTGCAGCATCTGAGAATTTTGGCTTTGGATCCCTAGCAAAAAGTCTTGCAGGTGGACAATAGTACTCATAAGAATAAGCAGAATAGTTCTTGGTCTTATGAACATGGTGGTTTGATGAACCGCGCTCATATTCATAGGCCTGAGTATGGCTTCCCTGCAAAACATTTGCGTTAGTGCGAATCAGGTGAGTCCTCTGTCTGTATGAAGCCCTTGGACCGTATGAAGCCCGTGGTCTGGGGTTTGTCTTCTTCACCTGTGGTGTCTGATGACATTCACAGGAAGATTCTCCAAACACCTTTTTGGCACCCAGATCTTCTTCATAGGCGGTCCATTCCTGCAGTTAGTACCAATATACCTGGCAAACACTTCACCATTCTGATTCTTAAATAGTTTATAGTTTGCATCAAAGGATTCATCAATAACAATGGGGTTAGCACAAGTGAAGCCAGATAGGATGGATGGATCTGCTGAAGGTTCCTTTGCAGTAACACATGTGGTTTTGGGGTACTGCTCAGGTTTCCAATAAGAGCCATCAGCATTCATTTTCCTTTCGAACCCAACACCCTCTTTCCTAGGGTTTCGGATTAGGATCTGCCTTTTGAGGACATCACATAGTGTCTGATGCCCTTTGAGACTTTTGTACATCCCTGTTTCAAGCAATGTCTTCAACCTAGCATTCTCATCAGCAATAGCAGTGGTATCCTCAGCAGAGGGGTTAGTTACCACATCAATAGTTGAAGATATTGCAATAGTAGCAACAGTAGAACATTCAGCAACAGAAGTAGCGTTATCACACTCAATGCATTTAAGACATGGTGGTTCAAATCCTTCCTGAGCTGAACTGATTTGTTCGGCGCAAAGTGACTCGTTTTCCTTTTGAAGATCTTCATGAGCCGCTCTCAATTTCTCAAGATCTTGCTTCCTTTGAAGATAATCATAGGAAAGCCTTTCATGAGTTGTTGAGAGTGTTTCATGACGACTTTCAAGTTCCTCATACTTAACATGAAGATTTTTTATGTCTTCAATTAAGGACTGAGATCGAGTCATTTCAGCGTCTAACAGATCATCGCTTTTGTCTAACAGTTTATGAATGTGTTCCATAGCCTTTTGTTGTTCAGTTGCAATTTTAGCAAGTGCTTTGTAGCTGGGTTTGGAAGCACAGTCAGAGTCATCGTCACTAGATGTTTGATAGTGAGTAGTGCGTGTGTTTACCTTGGCACCGCATGCCATGAAGCAGTAGGAGGGAGCGGAGTAGTCCTTGTCATTTGCATTGGTGTCGGTGATGAAGTCATTGTCTTCAGTGTTGAAGATGGACTTGGCAACGTATGCTGTAGCCAGACTCGCAACGCCATAACCGGACTCCTCCTCAGACTCCACCTCCACCTCCTCAGAAGCAGACTCCTCCTCAGAATCCATTTCCTTGCCAACAAACGCACGTGCCTTGCCAGATGAGCTCTTCTTGTGTGATGAAGACTTTGAGGAAGACTTGGAAGAAGACTTTGAGTATTTCTTCTTCTTCTTATCGTCAGAGTCATACTCCTTGCTCTTCTTCTTCTTCTTCTTGTTCTCATTGTCCCACTTTGGACACTCAGAGATGTAGTGGCCAGGTTTCTTGCACTTGTGACATGTTCTCTTCTTGTAGTCATGAGCAGAAGCTTCATCATTCCTTGAGCTTGATCGTGAAGACTTTCTGAAGTCTTTCTTCTTGGTGAATTTTTGGAACTTCTTCACAAGCATAGAAAGCTCCCTTCCAATGTCTTCAGGATCATCAGAACTGCTGTTAGATTCTTCTTCAGATGAGGAGACAGCTTTTGCCTTCAAGGCACGAGTTCGCCCATAGTTGGGACCGTAGATGTCTCTTTTCTTGGAAAGCTGAAACTCGTGTGTGTTGAGCCTCTCAAGTATGTCAGATGGATCGAGTGTCTTGAAATCAGGACGTTCTTGAATCATCAGGGCTAGGGTGTCAAACGAACTGTCAAGTGATCTCAGGAGTGTCTTGACGACTTCATGCTTGGTTATCTAAGTAGCGCCGAGGGCTTGAAGCTCATTTGTGATGTCAGTGAGTCGATCAAACGTGAGCTGGACATTCTCATTGTCATTTCTCTTGAAGCGGTTGAAGAGGTTGCGAAGGACACTGATTCTCTGATCTCTCTGGGTTGAGACGCCTTCGTTGACTTTGGAGAGCCAGTCCCAGACAAGCTTAGATGTTTCCAAAGCACTCACGCGGCCATACTATCCTTTGGTCAGATGACCATAGATGATATTCTTGGCAGTAGAGTCCAGTTGAACGAACTTCTTGACATCAGCGGCAGTGACACCTTCTCCAGCCTTGGGAACGCCGTTCTTGACGACATACCATAGGTGGACATCAATGGCTTCAAGATGCATGCACATCTTATTCTTCCAGTAGGGATATTCTGTTCCATCGAAGACAGGGCATGCAGCGGAGACTTTAATTATCCCTGCAGTCGACATAGCTAAAACTCCAAGTGGTTAAACAGAATCACACAGAACAATGGGGTACCTTGCTCTGATACCAATTGAAAGTGCTAGTGATCGACTAGAGGGGGGGGTGAATAGGCGATTTTTATGAAAGTCTTCAAAACATGTAAGTTTCGAAGACAAACGATAGAGATAAACCTATTACCATGCAGCGGAAGGTAGACTACACTAGGCAAACCATAGTCACGTATTCAATGAAGTGAAAGCACAATGATTAATAGCAACTAGGCAGTACGGATCAGGTAGGAAAATATGGTGAAACCAATCAGTACAAGTAATCACTTAGTGAAGTCGAATGGTGATGCTATCGTACAATGACTTCACAAGAACCAACAGTAAGTAAAGGGAAGGGAAGGATGAAACCAGTGACTCGTTGAAGACAATGATTTGTTGGACCAGTTCCAGTTGTTGTGACAACTGTACATCTGGTTAGGGCGGATAGGTATTTAAACCTGAGGACACTCAGTCCCGGACACTTAGTCCTGAACACGCAGCTCAGGACACTCAGTCCTCACCGTATTCCCCTTGAGCTAAGGTCACACAGACCTCGCCCAATCACTCTGGTAAGTCTTCAAGGTAGACTTCCAAACCTTCACAGACTTCGTTCACTGGCGATCCACAATGACTCTTGGATGCTCAGAACGCGACGCCTAACCGGCTGGAGGATTCACAGTCCTCAAGTGTAATAAGTCTTCAGATCACACAGACAAGAAGACTTAAGTGATGCCTAACACTCTTTGGCTCTGGGTGGTTAGGGCTTTTATCCTCTCAAGGAATTCTCTCTCAAAGGCTTCGAGGTGGGTTGCTCTCAAACGACAAAAGCCGTACTTTAACTCTAAGCAGCCAACCGTTCATGGTTGTAGGGGGTGGGCTATTTATAGCCACTAGGCAACCCGACCTGATTTGTCCGAAATGACCCTGGGTCACTAAGGAACTGACACGTGTTCCAACGGTCAGATTTCAAACACACACTGCAACTTTACTTGCGCTACAAGCAAAGCTGACTTGTCCAACTCTGAACAAGATTTGCTCTCATAGTCTTCACTCAAAGACATAGGATTTTGGTTAAGCATCACTTCAGTCATTCTGACTGGTTCTCTTGGACCCCACTTAACAGTACGGTGGTTCCTATGACTCAACAAAGAAGAAAAAGAACAACGAAAGATCTAAGTCTTCGCGCTCCATAGTCTTCATGCGATGTCTTCTCTTGTCATAGTCTTCAATGTGAATGTCTTCACATACCACCTTTGACTTCAGTGTCTTCATACATTTTTAGGGGTCATCTCTGGTAGGAAAACTGAATTAATGAGGGACTTCTACCTATGTTATCCTGCAATTCTCACAAACACATTAGTCCCTCAAATAGGTTTGTTGTCAATACTCCAAAACCAACTAGGGGTGGCACTAGATGCACTTACACCAGGTTCGGGCCCCCTTGATGGAGGTAAAACCCTACGTCCTGCTTGATTAATATTGATGATATGGGTAGTACAAGAGTAGATCTACCACGAGATCAGAGAGGCTAAACCCTAGAAGCTAGCCTATGGTATGATTGTATGTTGTCCTATGGACTAAAACCCTCTGGTTTATATAGACACCGGAGAGGGCTAGGGTTACACAAGGTCGGTTACAAAGGAGGAGATATACATATCCGTATTTCCTAGCTTGCCTTCCGCGCCAAGTAGAGTCGCATCCGGACACGAGACGAAGTCTTTAATCTTGTATCTTCATAGTCCGGCCAAAGGATATAGTCCGGCTGTCCGGAGACCCCCTAATCCAGGACTCCCTCAGTAGCCCCCGAACCAGGCTTCAATGACGATGAGTCCGGCGCGCAGTGTTGTCTTCGGCATTGCAAGGTGGGTTCTTCTCCAACTTTCAAGTGTTCGTAAGCAGTGTCCGGCTCCATAAATGTTGAACCTCTTGGCTTCTGTGCCCAATAAGGGCTTTCTCCCACGCGTCGAATGAATACGAGGCGCCAGGGCGTTTTTACCTTCACCCCCTAGCCAGATAAATAAATTGTCTATTAAAGGAATGGGGATTCTTATATCTGATCCATACCATCCTCCCCCAGCGAGAGTTCATCAGAGCGTATTTCGGAAAGATCCATTCCAGCATGGCCGACCTCTACAGCTCCTCCTCCCGCCCCCGTAGCCCTAAGCCCGGTGATTGGGAGAGGTGTTTAGTCCCGCATAGTTGATTAGTCGAGCTGCAGACTAAGGGATTTCTCCCTCCGGCGTATATGGTGCCCGTTCGAGCCGGGCTTGCCACCTACAATGGCGGGGCGCAAGCGGAGAGCTTTCCTTGTCCCTCCATGGGGGAACGGGTCTACCTTGTTCCTTACTTACTAAGGGGACAAGTATTTCCAATTCATCTGTTCCTCCGCGGCCTCCTGGAGTTCTACGGCCTCCAATTACACAATCTCACCCCTGCCTCCATTCTACATATCGCCGGCTATGTTGCTCTCTGCGAGTTGTTCCTAGGCTACGAGGCTCACTTCGAGCTGTGGAAAAGGCTACTCTGCCTTGTCCCTTGCTGTGGGAGTCCTGGATTAGGGGGTCTCCGGATAGCCGGACTATCTCCATTGGTCGGACTATTAGACTATGAAGATACAAGATTAAAAACTTCGTCTCGTGTCTGGATGGGACTGTACTTGGCGTGGAAGGCAAGCTAGGCAATACGTATATGGATATCTCCTCCTTTGTAACCGACCTTGTGTAACCCTAACCCTCTCCGGTGTCTATATAAACCGAAGGGTTTTAGTCCGTAGGACAACAATCACAACATACAATCATACCGTAGGCTAGCTTCTAGGGTTTAGCCTCTCTGATCTCGTGGTAGTTCTACTCTTGTAACACCCATATCATCAATATTAATCAAGCAGGATGTAGGGTATTACCTCCTTAAAGAGGGCCTGAACCTGGGTAAACATCGTGTCCCTTGTCTCCTGTTACCATCTGCCTTAGATGCACAGTTCGGGACCCCCTACCCGAGATCCGCCGGTTTTGACACCGACATTGGTGCTTTCATTGAGAGTTCCTCTGTGTCGTCGCCGTTGGGCTTGATGGCTCCTACTATCATCGATAGCGATGCGGTCCAGGGTGAGACTTTTCTCCCCGGATAGATCTTCGTATTCGGCGGCTTTGCACTGCGGGCTAATTCGCTTGGCCATCTGGAGCAGATCGAAAGCTACCCCCTGGCCATCAGGTCTGATTTGGAAGTTTGAATTACACGGCCAATATCCGTGGGGACTTGATCTTCGATGGATTCGAGCCACAGCCAGGCGCACCGCGCGGTCGCGATGGGTATGACCTAGCTCTGCCACCGGACGGTACTCCAGAGGTCGCGCCCGCATCAGCTCCGACCCTTAGCTCGGAGCCAACTGCGCCAATCGAGGATGGGTGGCTAGACACCGCCTCAGGGGTTGCAGTCTCAACGGTGCTCGAGCCAAACACTAGCGTAAATCTCCGTGCAGCCCGTGACTCCAAGGAGCCGGACTCTCTTCCGGACCCCGAACCATCCGCGCCCCTGCCAATCGAATCTGAGTGGGCGCCGATCATGGAATTCACCGCCGCGGATATCTTTCAGCACTCGCCCTTCGGCGACATTCTGAATTCACTAAGGTCTCTCTCTCTTTGTCAGGAGAGCCCGGGCCGGATCATGGCCAACAGGATTGGGATGCGGACGACGAAGAAATTCGACGCCCACCCACCAGCCACTTTGTAGCCACTATCGATGACTTAACCGACATGCTCGACTTCGTCTCCGAAGACATCGACGGTATGGACGACGATGTAGGAGACGAACATGAACCAGCACCTACAGGGCACTGGATAGCCACCTCGTCGTATGACATATACATGGTGGATACACCCAATGAAGGCAACGGCGATGAGATAACGGAGGATGGCCCCTCCAAGAAGCAACCCAAGCGCTGACGTCAGCGGCACCGCTCTAAGTCCCGCCAAAGCAAAAGTGGTGATACCGGCACAGGAGATAATAACACTCCGGATAGCGCCGAAGACAACAACAATCCCCTCCAGCAAGATTTAGAGCAGGAGGATGAAGGAGCCAGCTCTCCTGAGAGAGCGGCTGGCGGAGAGGAGGAGGATGACAATTACATGCCCCCCTCCGAAGACGAGGCAAGCCTCGGCGACGACGAATTCACCGTACCAGAGGATCCCGTCGAACAAGAGCGCTTCAAGCGCAGGCTTATGGCCACGGCAAATAGCCTGAAGAAAAAGCAGCAGCAGCTTCAAGCTGATCAAGATTTGCTAGATGACAAATGGACTGAAGTCCTCGCGGTCGAGGAATATAAACTCTAGCGTCCCTCCAAGAGTTACCCAAGGCGCAGGTTACTTCCCCGACTGGAGGAAGAAGCGTATGATACGGCTGATCGGCCACCTCATGGCCGCGATAGAGAGGAATTCCAGCCAAAAGCTCAGCCTCCACCCCAACGCCATTCAAATATAAAGGCATGGGGAGATACGCCAGACTTGCCAGACATCTTGGAGGACAAAGCAAAGCATTCAAGATGGATCTGCGGATCACGAGGGCGCACCACTCTACGAGACGATAAACGTCACGCCGGATACAGTAAAAGCAAATCCGGCCGGGCCGAACACAGCGGGCAGGACCCATACGAGCTGCGTCGCGATATAGCCCAATACAGAGGCGCCGCACAGCCCTTATGCTTCACAGACGAAGTAATGGAACATCAATTCCTAGAAGGTTTCAAACCTGTAAACATTGAATCATACGACGGCACTACAGACCCCGCGGTATGGATTGAGGACTTCCTCCTCCACATCAACATGGCCCGCGGTGATGATTTACATGCCATCAAGTACCTCCCACTAAAACTCAAAGGACCAACGCGGCATTGGCTTAATAGCTTGCTAGCGGACTCCATTAGCTGTTGGGAAGATCTGGAAGCCGCATTCCTCGACAACTTTCAGGGCACTTATGTGCGACCACCAGACGCCGATGACTTGAGCCACATAATTCAGCAGCCAGAAGAGTCGGCTAGGAAATTCTGGACTCGGTTCCTTACAAAGAAAAATCAAATTGTCGACTGTCCGGATGCGGAGGCCTTAGCAGCTTTCAAGCACAACATCCGAGACGAGTGGCTAGCCCGGCACCTTGGTCAGGAAAAGCCGAAATCTATGGCAGCCCTAATGACGCTCATGACCCGCTTTTATGCGGGAGAAGATAGCTGGTTGGCTCGCAGTAATAACATATCAAAGAACCATGGTACCTCAGATACCAGGGACGGCAATAGCAGGTCACGTCGCAACAAGCATAAGCGCCACATTAACAGCGAAAGTACTGAGGATACGGCAGTCAATGCCGGATTCAAAGGCTCTAAACCCGGTCAGCGGAAAAAGCCATTCAGACAAAGTACGTCGGGTCCGTCCAGCTTGGACCGTATACTTGATCGCTCGTGTCATATACACGGCACCCCGGACAAGCCAGCCAATCACACCAACAGGGATTGTTGGTTGTTCAAGCAGGCCGGCAAGTTAATTGCCGAAAACAAGGACAAGGGGCCACATAGCGATGACGAGGAAGAACCCCGGCAGCCGCACACTGGAGGACAGAAGAGGGTTCCCCCACAAGTGCGGATGGTGAACATGATATACGCAACCCACATCCCCAAGAGGGAGCGGAAGCAAGCGCTCAGGGACGTATATGCGTTGGAGCTAGTCGCCCCAAAGTTCAACCCTTGGTCCTCCTGTCCGATCACCTTCGATCGCAGGGACCACCCCACTAGTATCCGTCACGGCGGATTCGCTGCACTGGTCCTAGACCCAATCATCGACGGATTTCACCTCACTCGAGTCCTTATGGACGGCGGCAGCAGCCGAAACCTCCTTTATCAGGACACAGTGCACAAAATGGGTATAGACCCCTGAAGGATCAAACCCATAAAGACGACCTTTAAGGGCGTCATTCCAGGCGTAGAGGCCCACTGCACAGGCTCAATTACACTGGTAGTGGTCTTCGGATCCTCGGATAACTTCCGAAGCGAAGAGTTAATCTTCGATATAGTCCCGTTCCGCAGTGGTTATCACGCGCTGCTCGGACGAACCGCATTCGCTAGATTCAATGCGGTACCACACTATGCGTACCTCAAGCTCAAGATGCCAGGACCTCGCGGAGTTATTACAGTCAATGGAAACACAGAGCGCTCTCTCCGAACATAGGAGAACACCGCGGCCCTCGCAGCAGAATCGCAAAGCAGCCTCTCAAGGCAATCTACCAGTTCGGTGTTTCAAAGCCCGGACACCTTCAAGCGCGCTCGGGGCAACTGGCAAACACACCGCCTGGCGCGATCTGAGCTCGCGTAGCAATACGGCGGCCACCCCAAACCCAGCCCAACGGTGATATTCGTGCCACGCGTACATAATTACGCATTAAAAATACCATGGGCACAGGTGGGGAGGGGGGGCAGAACTACGGCACGCCCCAAAACGCGGCCTAAACCGCACCAGGGGCTTCCCGTTTGGTTATTTTTCTTTTTCTTTCAGGACTTCAATGTCTGGAAACACTGTCCGGCAGCTCTATTGCCGAACACATGATACAACAACCAAGGAGGCCGACAACTACGGAATTCCCGGGTGGATTAAAGATTTCATATAATTCCTCATCCCGCCCTTGGAAGGGACATAGTCCTACTCTTTTGCTTATTACATTATCTGTATCACTCTGCTTTATGCAATTTTTTAATATACAATACATGACATTACTACTATTATCGCATTTTTGTTATATATACATATCTATGTGTTCATTAATGACGCCTAGAAACTGTACACTCTGGTATGGCCAATGCACCACAGGCTTACGAACCCACAATATGGAGTGAAAAGTGTGAACACTTTCACAAGTGAGGCACCCGAACTTATAGCATTATATGCATCAGCTCCGAATTATGTCTTTGGTGAAATGTTGGGTTTGCCCGGCTCCTATGTTTTGGTACCTTACGTTCCGCTCTATCGGCTAAGGTAGCGCTAGGAGAACTACTGCGATTGTGCCCCGGTTCTGCCGGGCAGAGCACCTCAGTAGAGAAAGCTAAAACTGACTGTCATGATAAGGCGAGAGACTGGTCGCTGTTCGGCGAGGTTTTTCGAGTCCCTAAAGACTTATGCCGCTTAGGGCGAGGGGTCGGCTCCGTCCGGCTTACAGGCGTGTATCGCGCCCCGAATTCGGCCTTCCGAATACCAGGGGCTTCGCCGAAATTTAAAATTATAGAATTCTATGGCTAAGTGAGAGTGATAAAGCATTATTAGTCTGGTTGCCTTGTTCGTTGTGCTGAGCACCTCCCTCGAAGGACCCAAACATGGGAACAAGAGTGCTCAGGTTTATCCCGAACACCCCGGCACTCGTGGCATGGCGGCAGAAGCCGAGGACTAGCCATCTCTCAGATTGGATAAACAGCCAAACATAAGGTAATATTTTAAATTCACAGAAGCATTGCATAGCGAATATGATACAAGTTTTCATACATACAGGACAAAATGAGCAAGTCTCATTCAAATATTACATTTTGTGAACACTCATCCGCGATAAGACGGGCGCCCGGCAGAACACCCTCGTAGTACATCTCGGGGTGGCGGTGCTCCTTGCCCTCCGGCAGCCCCTCCTTGATCAGCTTCACGGCGTCTAGCTTGACCCACCGTGTTTTCACACGGGCGAAGGCCCGGCGTGCACCTTTAATGTAGACGGATCGCTTGACGACCTCCAGCCATGAGCAGGCATCCACAAGCCGCCTCACCAGGCCGAAGAAGCTGTTCGGAAGGGCGTCGCCAGGCCACAACCGGACTATGAAGCCCTTCATGGCCTGATCGGCCGCCTTATGTAGCTCGGCCATCTACTTCAGCTGGTCGCTCACTAGCACCGGATGTTCGGCCTCAGCATACTGAGACCAGAACAACTTCTCCGTTGAGCTTGCGTCCTCGGCCTAGTAGAATAGTGCGGCATCAGACATACTGTGCTGAGCTTGCCGTGGCCCATGAGAGTGCGAAGAGTGCCAAGGCCGAGGCCCAGAAGGCCCTTCAGGAGATCGACGCGATGAAGAAGATAGCGGCGGGTAAGGCTTTCTATATGCAAAGCAAGCATGTAAAGGTGAATTACCGATTACTTACCCGAATCTGAAGCTCTTCAGGAGCATTCGCACCTCGCCCACCCGAGCCTCGTGCCTCTCTCGCTCGGTGTGCTCCTTGGCCGCTGTATCTTCAGCCTTGGTCAGCGCTTGCTTCAGGATCGCCACCTCGGTCGTGGCCCCTGGCAAAACATACAATGATCCTGTCATTTTGCAATCACGTCCTTTTTTATATACATATATCTATAGACGGGGTATTACTTACCATCGTTCTCCTCGAGCTGCCTCTTGACAAGGACGAGCTCTTTGTTGGACCCATCGAGGTCCTGCTTCAGTACGGCGACCTCCGCAGTTAGTGCAGCGGACGCCAGGAGAGAAGCCTGCATATGCATATTGACATACTTATATTAGACTCCTGCGATATTCTTTGATCCTCTATTCGGCTTTTCTTTGCGAACGCCGAACAAAGCATTAGGGGCTACTGTCTATGCGGTAATACTTCTACTACATTTTAAAACACTTACCTCAAAGCCTGTTAGAAGGATAGTACAGGCTTCAGTCAATCCGCTCTTGGCGGACTAAACCTTCTGGATCACCGCACTCATGATAGTGCGGTGCTCCTCCTCGATGGAAGCGCTGCGAAGCACTTCCAACATAGTGTCCGGCGCCTCTGGATGGAAAGAGGTCACCGACACAGGCGTCTCACCCTCCTTAGAAGGGGACCGCCTACCCGAGCTCGGAACCGTTGGAGGGTCCGGCGCGGTGTTTGGCTGAGGGCCGAACTCGGAGCTCTCGGGGACCCCGTCGCCTTGGCTCCTGGAGTCCGGAAGGTCGCCTTGAGGTGCCTCCGGGACTGTCCCCCCTCGATCCGTTGCCTCTTGAGACAGCACCTCGGCATCGTCGGCTGGATGAGGGGAGGTGGCGGTCGGGACTGGATCGCTATCCATGTCCGACGAGGGAGCCGTCCGAGGATACCTCGATATTAGCTCGGGGCGGCCTGCACAATTGAGTTTGGCGTTAGGGAAAGCAATGCGACAAAGGAATCCTATGGGTTAATTTGGTATCCGAATACTTATGATCTCCCCTGGGGCTTGGCCCTGGGCAACCACTTATCTTCACTTTCGTCGGCGGCGGTAGAGCTGTCCGGAAGGAGCGTCCTTCCCTTCTTGGACCCTCCGGCCTCCCTAGTTGGGGCGGCCTTCCTTTTCTTGTCTCCTCCAGTCGGTGGGGGAGCCTCTTCTTCCTCTTCCTCGTCTTCGAGGGAAGAGTGCGCCGCAGAGTCATCGGACGGTGAGTCCGACGACGCCTGGCGTCGGGAACTCTTTCAAGCTCCCTTGGCCTTCTTGGTCTTCTCCGGCACCTTATAAGGGGCCGGAGTCAGCATCTTCGTCAGAAGAGCGTCTGCGGGGCCTTTGGGCAAGGGAGCCGGACATTCGATCTGTCCGGCCATCTTCTGCCAGTCCTGACAAAATTACGGGAGTTTAGATCCCACATAGAGTCAATCTATATAGAAAACAAGTATCCTGTAAAAGATAAAACAACTTACTGCACTGGCATGGCGCTTCGCGCTGAATCCGCGATCCTCAGTAATGGGGGGAGGGACCTCAGCGCTCTTGAACAGCACCCTCTAGGCATCTTCATGAGTCGTATCGAAGAGCTTGTTCAGAGTTCGGTGCTGCGCCGGATTGAACTGCCACAAGGTAAACTCCCGTTGTTGGCATGGGAGTATCCGGCGGACGAGCATAACCTACACTATGTTGACAAGCTTGAGCTTCTTGTCCACCATGTGCTGAATACATGACTGGAGTCGGGTCAGCTCTTTTGAATTACCCCAGGACAGGCCCTTCTCTTTCCAGGAGGTGAGCCGCATGGGGATGCCAGATCGGAACTCGGGGGCCGCTACCCATGCTGGGTCACACGGCTCGGTGATATAGAACCACCCCGATTGCCACCCCTTTATGGTATCCATGAAGGTGCCCTCGAGCCATGTGATGTTGGGCATCTTGCCCACCATGGCGCCTCCGCACTCCGCCTGGCGGCCGCTCACTACCTTCGGCTTGACATTGAAGGTCTTCAGCCATAAGCCGAAGTGGGGCTTGATGCGGAGAAAGGCCTCGCACACGACGATAAACGCCGAGATGTTGAGGATAAAGTTTGGGGCCAGATCGTGGAAATCCAGGCCGTAATAAAACATGAGCCCCTGGACGAAGGGATGGAGAGGGAATCCCAGTCCGCGGAGGAAATGGGTGAGGAATACCACCCTCTCATGGGGCTCGGGGGTGGGGATGAGCTATCCCTCATCTGGGAGCCGGTGCGCGATGTCGTCGGGCAGCTATCCGGCTCTCCTCAGTTTCTTGACGTCTCCCTCCATGACGGAGGAGACCATCCACTTGCCTCCCGCTACGGACATGTTTGGAGAAGATTGAGATGGAAGTGAGAGCTTGGGCGCTAGAGCTCGAGTGTGCGGGAGCGGATGAGCAGAGGAGGAAGAAGGCGTGGATAGAAAGGTGAATCCTTATCCCTTTATATGGGCGGACAAAATTAAACGTCCCCACTTTCCTGGTAAAACTCGCTTATCCCCCAAGCACCGCGATTGATGGCGCAGTTGGGTTACCCATGCCCGTATTGATGAGAATCCCGTAATAAGGGGACACGATCTCTGCTTTGACAAGACGTGTCGAAAAACTGCCTCGCGTTATGTGCGGGGCTGGTTAAAAGAAACGGTTCGAATAATCCCCGGGCCATGACATAACGTCATGTTGCCAAAACAAGCTAGCGGATTAGATCTGCGAAAACATTATTCTCTCTACTGTGAAATGTGGAACTTATTTTGCTGGGTCGGACACTATCCTCGTATTCAACTTCTTCTGTAATGTATTTGGAGAAGGAACCCGCCTTGCAATGCCGAAGACAACTGCGCGCCGGACTCATCGTCATTGAAGCCTGGTTCAGGGGCTACTGTGGGAGTCCTGGATTAGGGGGTCTTCGGATAGCCGGACTATCTCCATTGGCAGGACTGTTAGACTATGAAGATACAAGAATGAAGACTTCGTCTCGTGTCCAGATGGGACTCTACTTGGCGTGGAAGGCAAGCTAGGCAATACATATATGGATATCTCCTCCTTTGTAACCGACCTTGTGTAACCCTAACCCTCTCCGATGTCTATATAAACCAAAGGGTTTTAGTCAGTAGGACAACAATCACAACATACAATCATATCGTAGGCTAGCTTCTAGGGTTTAGCCTCTCTGATCTCGTGGTAGATCTACTCTTGTAACACCCATATCATCAATATTAATCAAGCAGGACATAGGGTTTTTACCTCCATCAAGAGGGCCCGAACCTGGGTAAAACTTCGTGTCCCTTGCCTCCTGTTACCATCCGGCCTAGACGCACAGTTCGGGACCCCCTACCCGAGATCCGCCGGTTTTGACACCGACACTCGCACACAAAGGGAATCACTTTATCAAGTGGGCGGAGCCGAAATATGGCGCATCGCCGATACTGGATACCTGTCCGGTACCCCGAAGAAGCCGTCCGAAGACTGGCCGCCAGAATGGTTTTATATGGAGGACGTCCCCCTTCCGGACCCTGTTCGGCGGGGTCTTCCTGAGTTCAACAATGCTCCTTTGAAGAAGCGCCGAAGTTGGCACCTACAGAGCCCCCAGGTGGAAGACAATGGAGAAGTCCTCTATCTGATGAACCGGATCAAAGCACTGGCTAGATCAGGATTGACAATAATCGAAATTATGTCGATTTGCATAATGCGGGGAGTGCAGCCACTTCAATATCGTGGGTACCCCTTGTGGTGTTATAACGGGGCGGATGATGCCACCCGCTGCGGGCGTAAGGGTCCGGACAATGCTGCCGCTCTAGCGAAAATTCTGTCTGAACTGTTCAAGGGTGAGGAAGAGGAGTTCACCCGCATTAAGCCACGGGATGGATTCTCCATGTACAATCCTCCAAGCTGGGTAAGTTATATCTCCCTGCCCCCATTTTTCCCGCATTCTTAATCGTAAGTATTCACCTCGCCACTTTGCGGCAGGAACTGCAAAAAGACATAAAGGAGGTCAGCAGCCCTTCTCCACAACCAGAGGACCCTGACCAGGCCCTCGATTCTGGACTTGAAGAAGATCTGGTTATCTCCGTGGAACTCATAGACCGGCAGTTCTATCAGTTAAGCTACGATGATGCCCTGGTGGCCATTACGGCCGACTATCCCGGACTGCTCCGTGCATCGCAGGTAAGAAAAATCAAAAAGTCCCAACTCCAAAACTAGGATCCCCTTTTAGGCACTTCACCCACCATATACACATGGCATCTTTTACAGGGAAGGCATTCGGGATGCCTTGCCGAACCCGTAGCAACTCACCAACAAGAGGTACTGAGGCCGGGTAGGCCAAAAAGGAAGGCGGTCAGGACGGAGACGCTGACGCAAAGGTATAGGAAAAACCCCGCTCTGTGGTTGTCGTCTTTCTCAAAATGTAATGACGCCCATGTTTCTTTAATAGAAAGAACGCTCGCCGAAATATGTCCGGTGATGCTGCCAATCAAGCTTCCACCAGTCGGGCGCCAGGACCGGACATGGAGGCGGAAGGGGATATGGGGCAGGCGCCGGATAATCCCCCTACAGAGGATGCGGATAGATTATCCGCTACAAACTCAGAAGTGGAAAGCGCCATGAATCATAGGCGCCGCCGGGCCGTACTCTGTGACGCTTGTTTCTCACCAGAGGCGTTCGACGCCTTCAATTCTGGAGAGGCGTACCTCCGTGCTGCTCAAGATGGTCTAGCCAGAGCCACGGATCAGTATGTAAAGGATGTATGGGTGAGTATATTTGATGATTTATATGTATCAGTAGCCCCTGAGACTTGAAACAGTTAGCAGAACCGATTTAAGGATCATCTTTAATGTGCAGGTTCTTACAGAGAAGAATACTAGGCTGTCCCAAGAGCTGGAGGAATGAAAGACCCAACTGGGGGCCGCTCTTGCCGCATTGCAGGAACAGAAAAAGCCTCCCGCTGGTAACATTTACTTTAAAGAATGGTGGTTACCATATAGTGTGCGGCGTGTCTGCAGATCTAACAACTAATTTTGCAGATGAGTCCGGAGAAAGTCCCGGGGACTAGCATGTTATGCGACAGCTAGGGGCTGGCAAACGCGTGTTGACTAAGGTTATGCTGGAGAAAAACAATCTCCAAGAAGCCAACATTAAGCTGAACATGGAACTAAAAGACGTTCGGGGCCAGCTTGCGGACTCCGAGAAAGAGAATAAGCGACTTCGATGCGGCATTTTCAGTAAGTGTTTGAACGAATCCTTTTTAAAGGAGTTCGGCGAAGAAGCTGTCTAACAATGTTATGTCTGTAGGTATGCTGACGGGTTGTCCCGCAGAGGAAATGCCTGGGTCTGCGGGTGATCTTCTGTCTAAGCTGTCACATCTGCATGAACAAGTTCGGCAGGTGATGCAGGGCGTTGCCCAGGCCTTGTGGCCGTCCGTCTCCCTGCCAGAAGGCGTTGCAGAGCTTGCGGAGATGCTGAAGGGAGCACGGGGGCGCTTCCGTTTATGGAAGATATCAGCCTGCCGACAGGTTGCCAGAGAAGCCTAGGCCATGGTGAAGACGCAGTATACCAAGGCAGACCCAAATCACATGGCCGAGGTCAGACCTGTGGGGCTCGACGGAAAAGAGATCCCCGTTAGCTTAGTTTATGGGCAAGTAGAATTAGCCGCAAAGTATTCTCAACAGGATTGTAAGCTGGACCGCCTGTTGGATGGTATAGAGGAGGAATTTAGTCAGTCTGCATGACTATGTAATTAAAGTGACATGTATAATGCCTTCTAGCTGGATTGTAGATCATTTGTTGTTGTGGATCTTTTCGCTTCAACCTTCGGGCCCGATAGTCTGGAGTGAATCCGAATACCCGCTCAGTTATATAAAACCGGGGTATGCGTGGAGACTAGGCGTAGGGGTCATTAGTGCTTTATCAGACAAGTGCCCAACTAGCTATGTTATATTACATGGGTAGTAAGAAACATCTTCCAGGGAGAATAGTTCCATTAAGGGTTCCTTTCGCTGGGTAAGCATGCCCTAAAGTGCATGTCCGGACTGCGATAAGAAACACAGAAAAAGCATCTGGGGGCAGATATGGACAATAAATAAAAATCATCTTTTGGTCATCGACCGAATATTCCCTTAAGAACGCTAGCTTTCGGCTTCACCCAGTCTGAGGTACACATCCGGCTGACCCGGCAGTAACAATCGCAGAGGTGCTCCCCTTATTCCCTAGCCGAATTAACGGGAACGTAGGGCATAAATACAAGAGCCAGGCAACCCAGCTTGGCCAAAACTTAAGTCATATCGATGCATATAATGGTGAAAAAAGGTACATGCGGAAGTATAACACATGTGTTGGGCGTGAGGCCCAGATAAATAATTTAAGCTTCTGTGAAAGAAGCCCCCAGGTATGAAGAGTGTGGCTAGCGCATCTGTAATGTACAAGTGAGGCAGAAGGTGACCCTTGAAGGCCTAGAGAAATAATAAGAGAAAGAAAGAAAGGGAAACAAGACATATGATGTATGTGCAGAAAATGGACAAAGGGAGGGGACTAACATAGAGTCCGGTGCTAGGCATAGAATCTGCGGAGCCTGGCCGCGTTCCATGGATTTGGCTCGAGTCGACTAGTCGATGCATCTCGGAGTCGGTACGCTCCACCGGTCAGAACTTGGTCAATAATGAAGGGACCTTCCCATTTGGGCTCAAGCTTGTTCTTTTTCTTATCCGACAGGCGTAGAACTAGTTCGCCAACGTTATAAGTTTTGGCCCGTACTTCTCTGCTTTGGTATCTGCGAGCCTATTGCTGATAAAATGCGCAACGGGCTTTGGCTACGTCGCACTCCTCCTCCTCCAAGGTGTCCAGTCTGTCCTGCCGATTGAGCTCGGCTTCTCTTTCTTCGTACATGCGCACTCGAGGTGAGTCATGAATTATGTCGCAGGGCAGGACTGCCTCTACGCCGTACACCATAAAGAACGGTGTATATCCGGTACTACGATTCAGCGTGGTCCGCAGCCTCTAGAGTACGGAGTCGAGCTCCTCTACCTAGTGCGTGTCAGACTCCGTTAAGGAACACACTAATCTGGGTTTAATGCCGCTCATTATAAGACCGTTTGCTCGCTCGACTTGACCGTTGGTTTGTGGGTGATAGACTGAATCATAATCGAGCTTGATGCCCATTTTGCTGCACCAGAGTTTTACCTCGTTGGCCGTGAAGTTCGTGCCATTGTCAGTGATGATGCTGTGGGGGACGCCATAACGGTGTACAACCCCGGATATGAACTCTATCACCGGTCCGGATTCGACTGTTTTAACAGGTTTGGCCTCTATCCATTTGTTGAATTTATCCACCATAACCAGTAAGTATTTTTTCTTGTGGGTTCCCCCTTTAAGGGGTCCAACCATGTCAAGCCCCCAGACCGCAAAGGGCCATGTAATGGGGATTGTTTGGAGGGCGGTGGGTGGCATGTGGCTTTGATTTGCAAAGAGCTGGCAACCGGCGCAACATTGGACCAAGTCATGTGCATCTGCCCGGGTTGTTGGCCAATAGAATCATGTGCAGAAGGCCTTGCTTACAAGGGCCTGGGCTGCAGCGTGATGACCGCCGAGTCCGACGTGAATTTATGCCAAAAGATTCCGCCCTTCCTCTTCGGAGATGCTCCTTTGAAGGACTCCGGTAGTGCTTTTTTTGTACAATTCTCCCTCATGGACCCTGTAGGCCTTGGATCGCCGCACTATGCAGCGTGCCTCATTTTGGTCCTCCGGAAGTTCCTGTCTAGTTAGGTAGGCCAGGAATGGTTCTGTCCACGGGGCAATGATGGCCATTATTACGTGGCCTGAAGGTGTTATTTCGGTGCCAGAGCCTCCGATTGTGTTAGAGTATTCCGTATCGGGCATTTTGGCTGGGTCCGGACTATTGTTACCGGTGTCTCCTTCCCATACTACGGATGGCTTGAATAGCCTTTCAAGAAATATGTTGGGGGGACCGTATCGCATTTTGCGCCGATGCGGGCGAGGACATCCGCCGCCTGATTGTTTTCTCGAGCCACATGGTGAAATTCGAGCCCCTCGAACCGAGCTGACATTTTTAGGACGATGTTTCGATAGGCCGCCATTTTCGGATCCTTGGCGTCAAAGTCTCCATTTATTTGGGATATTGCGAGGTTTGAATCCCCACGCACCTCTAGGCGTTGAATGCCCATGGAGACTGCCATCCGAAGACCATGCAACAGAGCTTCGTATTCGGCTGCATTGTTGGAGTCTGTATACAATATTTGCAGTACGTACTGAACGGTATCCCTGGTTGGGGATGTCAGGACGACGCCAGCCCCTAGACCGGCCAGCATTTTAGAATCGTCAAAGTGCATGATCCAGTTGGAGTATGTGCCGTACTCTTTAGGGAGTTCGGCCTCCGTCCATTCGGCGACGAAGTCGGCCAATACTTGCGATTTAATGGCTCGTCGGGGTTTGTATGTTATGTTGAACAGGAGGAGCTCAATGGCCCATTTGGCAATCCGGCCCGTACCGTCGTGGTTGTTTATAATATCATTAAGTGGCACTTCCGAGGCTACCGTAATCGAACACTCTTGAAAGTAGTGTCGTAGCTTCCGGGACGCCATGAATACCGCATAGGCTATCTTTTGATAATGTGGGTACCATGATTTGCATGGAGTGAGGACAGTGGATACATAGTATATCGGCTTTTGAAGAGGGAATTTATGTCCGGCAGCTTCTCGTTCGACGACGAGCAATGCGCTTACAACTTGATGAGTTGCCGCAATGTACAATAGCATTGGTTCACCAATGTTTGGCGCGGCCAGGATTGGGTTGGTTGCCAAAATGGCCTTTATTTCTTCCAATCCGGCTGTGGCAGCGTCTGTCCACTCGAAGTGTTCGGTGCACTGAAGAAGGCGATAAAGTTGTAAAGCTTTTTCTCCTAAGCGGGAGATAAAGCGGCTTAGAGCTACCACGCATCCAGTAAACTTCTGGATTTGTTTGAGGTCTGTTGGTGTAGCCAACTATGAAAAAGCTTGGATTTTGGCCGGATTAGCTTCGATACCTCTACTGGAGACAATGAAACCCAGGAGCTTTCCAACTAGTACACCGAAAACGCATTTTTCCGGATTGAGCTTGATGTCGTATGTTCGGAGGTTGTCGAATGTGAGCCTCAAGTCGTGTATCAAAGAGTTGACGTGTTTGGTTTTAACAACCACATCATCTACGTATGCCTCTACTGTTTTGCCGATTTGTTTCTCCAGACATGTCTGAATCATGCGCTGATATGTTGCGTCGGCGTTCTTGAGCCCAAAAGGCATTGTGTTAAAACAGAAGGGACTGTATGGTGTGATGAATGCCGATGCGGCTTGGTCGGACTCCACCATCTTGATTTGGTGGTAACCGAAGTATGCGTTGAGGAAACACAATGACTCGTGTCCTACGGTAGCATCAATGATTTGATCGATGCGTGGGAGGGGGAAGGGATCCTTTGGGCAAGCTTTTATTGAGGTCTTTGAAATCGACACAAAGGCGCCAGGATTTGTCCTTCTTTGGTACCATCACCAGGTTTGCTAGCCAGTCCGGGTGTTTTATTTCTTTGATGAATCCGGCCTCTAATAACTTGGCTAGTTCCTCTCCCATGGCCTGTCTCTTAGGTTCGGAGAAACACCGAAGAGCTTTCTTAACCGGCTTGAATCCCTTTAGTATATTGAGGCTATGCTCGGCCAGCCTGCGTGGGATTCCTGGCATGTCTGAAGGATGTCAGGCGAATATGTCCCAGTTTTCGCGCAGGAACTCTCGTAGTGCGGCGTCCACAGCGGGGCTTAGTTGTGCCCTGATGGAGGCTGTTTTTGTAGGGTCCGTTGGGTGGACTTGGAATTTGACTATTTCATCCGCTGGTTTAAAAGAGGTGGACTTGGATCTCTTGTCGAGTATCACGTCGTCCCTATCCATTGTGGAGCGTAGCGTGGTTAATTCCTTGGCCGAGAGGGCTTCGGATAATGCCTCGAGGGCCAATGCGGCTGTTTTGTTTTTGGCGTGGAGTGCTATGTCCAGATCACTGGCGAGAGTGATGATTCCGTTGGGCCTTGGCATTTTGAGCTTCATGTACCTGTAATGGGGTACGGCTTGGAAGATTGTGAATGCCTCCCGTCCTAAAAGAGTGTGATAACCACTGCTGAACGGGGCCACTTGGAATGTAATTTCTTTGGACCTGTAATTATCCGGCGTGCCGAATACCACATCTAGTGTGATTTTCCCAACATAGCGTGCTTCCCGACTGGGGATGATTCCTCTAAAGGTTTTGCTACTTTGCTCAATGCGGTTCCAGTCTATTTCCATCTTTTGAAGAGTTTCCTCATAGATGAGGTTTAATCCGCTGCCGCCGTCCATGAGTACTTTGGTGAGTCGAAAGCCGTCCACGACTGGACTGAGGACCAGTGCGGCTGGTGCTCGGGCTGTTCGGCATTTAGGTTCATCACTGGCATTGAAGGTAATAGCCGTGTCACTCCATGGATTTATTGCTGCTACGTGGCAGATTTCGGCCATGCTGCGGAGTGTTCACTTGCGTCTCTTATTTGAGGAAAAGGTCTCATAGACCGTTAACACCGTATTGTTATCCACGGGTGAGGGAGTCCTGGATTAGGGGGTGTCCGGATAGCCGGACTATACCTTTGGCCGGACTCCTGGACTATGCAGATACAAGATTGAAGACTTCGTCCCGTGTCCGGAAGGGACTTTCCTTGGCGTGGAAGGCAAGCTTGGCGACACGGATATCTAGATCTCCTACCATTGTAACCGACTCTGTGTAACCCTATCCCTCTCCGGTGTCTATATAAACCGGAGGGTTTTAGTCCGTAGGAACAACAATCATACCATAGGCTAGCTTCTAGGGTTTAGCCTCCTTGATCTCGTGGTAGATCTACTCTTGTACTACCCATATCATCAATATTAATCAAGCAGGACGTAGGGTTTTACCTCCATCAAGAGGGTCCGAACCTAGGTAAAACATCGTGTCCCCTGCCTCCTGTTACCATCCGCCGAGACGCACAGTTCGGGACCCCCTACCCGAGATCCGCCGATTTTGACACCGACATTGGTGCTTTCATTGAGAGTTCCTTTGTGCCATCGCCATCAGGAAGGATGACTCATCCCGTCTTTAAAGACGGCACCGTTGCTAAGGGAGCTTTGGCTGTCGGCCAAACTCTCCAGCTAGGTGGTTTCCTTATGACCACCTGTTTGGCTGCTGCGCCAACGATGACCTCTCAGGTCATCGAAAGAAATCTTCACGTCAGCTCGGAATTCGCCGAGCAGCTGGATCCAATGGAGCTCTCTTCCCTAAATGAGCTCTTGGATCGCATTGCCGCCCTGGGAGTCGCTACGGATTACGACCAGATTGGGCCTAATTAAACCCAATCTAAGAGAGATTAACTCTCCCCAGGTCACCCATCACGTTGCCATGGTAGAGGGACAGTGCGGCGACCCTTCATCTATCTTAAGGACTAGCTATGTCCGGATTTCCGATCCCTCCAAACCGGATACCCGCGGAGGGGAGGACATCACTCAAGACCTAAACTTAAAGTCAGGCGACGGGCTAGATTCATTGGACAGCATCCAAGAATCAAAACTTCTGAGTTCGGAAACTCCTTGGCCTCTGGGTCTCAGATTGGGTGAGGTTTCGGATTTGATTCCACCCACCCACCCATACATAAGTGATCTATCCCAAATTAGGCAAGAGCCCGCAGAAACAATACATCATTACTGGGCCAGATTCCTCCTGGTTATGAACAGGATAAAGGACTGCCGCGAGGAAGACGCAATTTCATTCTTCTACAATAATTGCACGGACAAGGGAATCCTCAATGCCATAAGTCGCCGTGATATTACACACTGCACTGACTTGGCGTCCATAGTACGAAAGTACTGTGCGATGGAAAGCGCCTGGAAAACCGAAATAAAATTTTGGGACAATCCGGCCCTGAATACAAACCCAGTCCGAAATAAAAGGGTGCATCATCGCCAGACAGCCGGGTTCAACACCAAAAAGCAAAAGCCCTCTACAGGGCACGGAACCGTACTGGAAGGATGGCTTAATGGACCCTACAAAATTCACAGTGCAGAGGGCGCCACACCAACTCACAGCCTTAGAGCTTGTTGGATACTCCGGCAGGTGGCAAAAATTGGCAAAGATCTTCTAATTCCAGAAGCCACAGAAAGCCACCCCAGAGAAACCAGTACGGTATTAACAGTCTTCGATACTTTCGCATCAAATAATATGCAAAAAAGAACACTCCGCGGCCTTGCCGAAGTCTACCAAGTAGCAACAATAAACCCATGGAGTGACACGGCTATTACTTTTAACACCAGTGATGAACCTAAATTCCGAACAGCCCGAGCACCAGCCGCATTGGTCCTCAGTCCAATAGTGGACGGCTTTCGTCTTACCAAGGTACTCATGGATGGCGGCAGCGGATTGAACCTCATTTATGAGGAAACCCTTCAAAAAATGGAAATAGACTGGAACCGCATTGAGTGAAGCAGCACAACCTTTAGAGGAATAATCCCCAGTTGGGAAGCGCGCAGTACAGGAAAAATCACACTAGATGTGGTGTTCGGCACGCCGGATAATTACAGGTCCGAAGAGGTCACGTTCCAGGTGGCCCCGTTCAGTAGCGGATATCACGCTCTGCTAGGGCGGGAAGCGTTTACAGTCTTCCAAGCAATACCCCATTACGGGTACATGAAGCTCAAGACGTCCGGGCCTAACGGAATCATCACTCTTGCTAGTGATCCGGACATAGCACTCCGCGCTGAAAACAAGACAGCCGCATTGGCCCTCGAGGCGCTATCCGAAGCCCTAGCGGTTGAGGAACTGACTGCGCTGCGCTCCATGGTGAATAGGGACGATGTGATACTCGATAAAAGATCCAAGTCCACCTCCTTTAAACCGGCGGGCGAAATAGTCAAATTCCAGGTCCATCCAACGGACCCCAATAAAACAGCTTCCATCGGGGCACAGTTAAGCCCTGATGTAGACGCCGCACTGCGAGGGTTCCTACGAGAGAACTGGGACATTTTCGCCTGGCACCCTTCAGACATGCCAGGAATCCCACGCAGGCTGGCCGAACATAGCTTAAATATCCTAAAAGGATTCAAGCCAGTCAATACGGCTCTTCGGCATTTTTTCGAACCTAAGAGACAGGCCATGGGAGAGGAACTAGCCAAGATATTGGAGGCCGGATTCATTAAAGATATAAAACACCCGGACTGGCTAGCAAACCTGGTGATGGTACCAAAGAAGGACAAATCCTAGCGCATGTGCATTGATTTCAAAGACCTTAAGAAGGCTTGCCCAAAGGATCCCTTCCCTCTCCCCCGCATCGATCAAATTATCGACGCTACCGCAGGACACGATTCGTTGTGTTTCCTCGACGCATACTCTGGCTACCATCAAATAAAGATGGCAGAGTCAGACCAAGCCGCAACAGCATTCATCACACCATACGGCCCATTCTGCTTCAACACAATGCCCTTCGGGCTCAAAAATGCCGGCGCAACATATCAACGCATGATTCAGACATGTCTGGCAAACCAGATCAGCAAAATAGTGGAGGCATATGTAGATGATGTGGTCGTTAAAACAAGACATGTCGAATCTCTAGTAGACAACTTGAGGCTAACATTCGATAACCTCCGAACATACGACATCAAGCTCAACCCGGAAAAATGCGTTTTCGGCGTTCCAGCTGGAAAGCTCTTGGGCTTCATTGTATCCGGTAGAGGAATTGAAGCAAATCCAGCCAAGATCCGAGCTCTGTCACAATTGGATGTCCCGAAGGACCTCTAAGCCGCTTCATCTCCCGCTTAGGAGAAAAGGCCCTAAACTTATCCGCCTCCTTCGGAGCACCGAACACTTCGAGTGGACGGATGCAGCCACGGCCGGACTCGACGAAATAAAAGCCATATTGGCAACAAACCCAGTCCTGGCCGCGCCAAACATTGGTGAACCAATGCTATTATACATTGCAGCAACCCATCAGGTCGTAAGCGCAGTGCTCGTCGTCGAACGAGAAACGGACGGACACAAATCCCCCCTTCAAAAGCCAGTCTACTATGTGTCCAGTGTCCTTACTCCGTGCAAGTCATGGTACCCGCATTATCAAAAGATTGCGTACGCGGTATTTATGGCATCCCGGAAGCTACGACACTACTTTCAAGAGTGTTCAATAACAGTAACCTCAGAAGTGCCACTTAACGATATTATAAACAACCGCGACGCGATGGGCCGGATTGCAAAATGGGCCATTGAGCTCGTCCCGTTCGACATAACTTACAAGCCATGGCGAGCTATGAAGTCGCAAGTTTTGGCCGACTTCATCGCAAAATGGACGGAGGCCGAAGTCCCTAAAGAGTACGGCACATATTCAAACTGGGTCATGCACTTCGACGGCTCCAAAATGTTGGCCGGTCTAGGGGCTAGCATCATTTTGACGTCCCCCACAGGAGACACAGTTCAATACGTACTCCAGATAATGTACACAGACTCCAACAATGCAGCCGAATATGAGGCCCTTTTACATGGTCTCCGGATGGCAGTATCCATGGGCATTCAATGCCTAGAGGTGCGCGGGGACTCGAACCTCGCAATATCCCAAATAAATGGAGACTTTGATGCCAAGGATCCAAAAATGGCAGCTTATCGCAATGCCATCCTAAAAATGTCAGCTCGGTTCAAAGGGCTCGAATTTCACCATATAGCCCGGGAAAATAATCAGGCGGCAGATGTCCTGGCACGCATCGGCGCAGAATGCGATGTAGTCCCCCCAACATCTTCTTGGAAAGGCTGTTCAAGCCATCCGTAGTATGGGAAGGGGAACCCGGCAATAACAGCCCAGACCGAACCGCACTGCCCGACACCGAACACTCTGACATAATTGGAGGCTCTGCCAATGAATTAATACCTTCAGCCCACGTAATAATGGCCGTCATCGCCCCGTGGACAGAACTATTCCTCGCCTACCTTACTAGGCAGGAACTCCCCGAGGACCAAAATGAGGCACGCTGCATAGTGCGGCAATCTAAAGCCTATAAAGTCCATGAGGGAGAGCTTTATAAGAAAAGCACTACCGGAGTCCTTCAATGGTGCATCTCCGAAGAGGAAGGGCGGAACCTCCTGGCTGAAATTCATGCCGGACTCGGCGGTCATCACGCTGCAGCTTGGTCCCTTGTAAGCAAGGCCTTCCGTACAGGCTTTTATTGGCCGACGGCCCAGGTAGACGCCCAGGACTTAGTCCAACGATGCGTCGGTTGCCAGCTTTTTGCAAACCAAAGCCATATGCCACCCACCGCCCTCCAAACTATCCCCATCACTTGTCCCTTCGCGGTCTGGGGGCTTGACATGGTTGGACCCCTTAAAGGCGGAACCCACAAGAAAAAATACTTACTGGTCATGGTGGATAAGTTCACCAAATGGATAGAAGCCAAGACTGTTAAGATGGCTGAATCCGGACCGGTGATAGACTTTATATCCGGGGTTGTACACCGTTATGGCATCCCCCACAGAATCATTACTGATAACGGCACGAACTTTACGGCCGACGAGGTAAAACTCTGGTGCAAAAACATGGGCATCAAGCTCAATTATGCTTCTGTCTATCACCCACAAACTAACAGCCAGGTCGAACGTGCAAATGGTCTTATCATGAGCGGCATCAAACCCAGATTAGTGCGGTCCCTTAAGGAATCTAATACACACTGGGTAGAGGAGCTCGACTCCGTACTCTGGGGCTGTGGACCACGCCGAATCGCACCACCGGATACACACCATTATTTATGGTGTACGGCGCAGAGGCAGTTTTGCCCTGCGACATAATTCATGACTCACCTCGAGTGCGCATGTACAAAGAAAGAGAAGCCGAGCTCGATCGGCAGGACAGTTTGGACGCCTTGGAGGAAGAGCGTGACGTGGCAAATGCCCGTTCCGCATTCTATCAACAGCAGGCTCGAAGATACCAAAGCAGAGAAGTACGGGCCAAAAATTACAACGTTGGCGAATTAGTTCTATGCCTGCCGGACAAGAAAAAGGACAAACTCAAGCCCAAGTGGGAAGGTCCCTTCATAATTGACCAAGTCCTGACTGGTGGAGCGTACCACCTGCGAGATGCATCGGATAACCGACTCGAGCCGAACCCATGGAACGCAGCCCATCTCCGAAGATTCTATGCCTAGCGCCGGATTCTGTGTTCGTCTCTTTCCTCTGTCCATTTTTTATATACTTTCTATCTTACATTTCTGTCCTTCTTCTCTCTCTCTCTCTTATAGCCTTTAAAGGCTCATAAAGTGATGCGCTATCTGCGCTCATTAAACCTGGGGGCTTCTTTAAACAGAAGCTTATTTATATGGGCTTCATGCCCAACACATGTGTCACACTTCTGCATGTACCTTTTATTCACCATTATATGCATCGATATGACTTAAGTTTTGGCCAAGCTGGGTTGCTTGGCTCCTGTGCTTACCCCTACGTTCCCGATTGTTCGGCTAGGTGGTAAAGGGAGCACCTCTGCGATTGTTACTGCCGGGTCAGCCGGATGTGTACCTCAGACTGGGTGAAGCCGAAAGCTAGCGTTCTTAAGGGAATATTCGGTCGGTGAACTAAAGATGTTCTTTTTTCACTTATTTATCTATACGCCCCCAGATGTTTTTCCTGCGTCTCTTTTCGCAGAATGGACATGCACTTTAGGGCATGCCTCCCAGGGAAAGGAACCCCTAACGGAACTATTCTCCCTGGAAGATGTTTCTTACTAACCATGTAATATAACATAACTAGTTGGGCACTTGTCTGTTCAAGCACTATTGACCCCTACGCCTGGTCTCCATGCATACCTCGGTTCTTATATAACCACGAGGGTATTTGGACACACTCCAGACCATCAGGTCCTGAGGTTGAAGAGAAAGGATCGGCCATGACAAACGATCTACAATCCGTCTAGAAGGCATTACACATGTCAATTAAAATTACATAGTCAATCTGACTGATTGTATTCCTCTTCAATACCATCTAACAGGCTGTCTAGCTTACAGTCCTTTTGGGAATACTTTGCGGCCAATTCTACTTGGCCGTGTACTAAGCTCACAGGGATCTCCTTCCCATCGGGCCCCACGGGTCCAACCTCGGCCATGTGGTTTGGGTCATCCTTCATGTACCGCGTCTTCACCATGGCCCAGACCTCCCTGGCGCCTGGATGGCATGCCGACATCTTCCACAATCGGAAGCGCCGCCGCACTCCCTTCAGCTTCTCTACAAGCTCTCCAAGGCCTTCGGGCATGGAGACGGATGGCCACAAGGCCTGGGCGATGCCTTGCATCACCTGCCGAACTCGCTCGTGCAGTTGTGAGAGCTCGAGAAGAAGGTCACCCATAGAAACGGGCATTTCCTCTGCAGGACGACCTGTTAGCATACCTACAGACATTACTCTGTTAGTCGACATCCTCGCCGAACTCTTTTTTTTAAAGTTCGTTTAAGCACTTACTAAATATGCCGCGTCGAAGCCGCTGATTCTCCTTAACGGAGTCCAATAGCTGGGCACGAACGTCCTTCAGTTCAACGCCCATCTTGGTGTTGGCATCTTGGAGATCGTTCTTCTCCCGCCTCACCTTTGTCAGCATACTCTCACTAGCCTTCAGCTGGCGTAGGAGTTGCTGCTTTTCCGGATTTAATTCGGCGCCATCTGCAATTTCATTTGTCAGATTTTCACCCACGCCGCACTTCGCAAAATACTTATCTTTCGAAGCGTATATTACCAGAGGGGGTCTCCTTGGGCTCCCCTGCCGTGGCTCGTGCGGCCTCAAGTTGGGCTTTGCACTCTTCCAGCTCCTGGGATAGTAGGGTATTCTTTTCTGTAAGAACCTGCATAACAAATGATCCTTAAATCAGTTATTCTAACTGTTTCAAGTCTCGGGGGCTACTGGTATATATATAATTACCAAAATTTTCTTACCCGTATGTCTTTTACATACTGCTCCGTGGCTCTGGCTAGACCATTTTGAGCGGCACGGAGGTACGCATCTCCCGAATTGAAGGCATCCAATGCCTCTTGGGAGAAACAAGCATCGTGAAGAACTGTTCGGCGACGCCTGTGGTTCATGGCACTCTCCACCTCAGAATTGGTGGCAAACAGCCTGTCCGCATCCTCTATCGGAGGAGCGTCCGGTGCGCGCCTTGTGTTCGCCTCCACTTCCGGACCAGGCTTTGGAGCCTGGCTGGTGGAGGTGCGATTGGCAACCTCTCCGGATATAGTCCGGCGAGGTCTCTTCGTCCTGAAGAGATCACGAGAGTTAGTATGCCTCGAAGGAATAACACCTGGGAATTAGATGGCGCGCTATACCTTTGCGTCGGCGTCTTAGTCCGGACCGCACTTCTTTTCAGCCCGTGGGGCCTTGCCGCCCCTCATTGGCTAGTCGCCGCAGGCTCGGCCTCCCGTCTCAAGGACGTCCACTGCAAAACACGGTTGTCATACAGCAATCAAAAACACGCGAGGATAGATCCCTTTTCAAAGTGCTGGGACATCAGTCTCAGTTACCTGTGAGGCTGGGAGAAGCCCTAGGTAATTAGCCGTAATGGCCACCAAGGCGTTGTCCTTGCTCAATTGATGAAACACCCCATCAATCAGCTCCACAGATAAGTCCGGATCCTCTTGAGAGGCCGGGTCGAGGGACCGTCCCGGATCCTCGGTTGTGGAGGAGGGTTGTTTATTTCTTTAACAGCCTGGCGCAGTTCCTGCGTTGAAGTCGTTAGACTGAATATTTAACGATGGGAATATAAAACGGATGGGTAAGTAAAAGTGTCCACTTACCCAACTTGGGGGATTGTACATAGAAAATCCACCCTGTGGGTTGACGTGGAGAAATTCCTCCTCTTCTCCCTTGTACAAAGCGGACAAGGTCTTTATTAGAGCGGCAGCCGAATCCGGCCCCTTACGGCCGTAGCGGATGGCGTCGTCCTCCCCGTTGAAGTCCCACATGGGGCGGCCTCTATACTGAAGCGGCTGCACCCCTCGCATGATGCATGCGGCCATGACCCCGATCATGGTCAGTCCGGAATGAGCTAACAATCTTATCCGGCCCATCAGGTAAAGAACGTCCCTGTCACTTTCCCTCTGAGGGCTCCGTGGACGCCAGCTTAGGCGCTTCTTTAGGGGAGCACTGTCGAACAAAGGGAGGCCAATCCGGACAGGATCCGGTAGCGGGACGTCCTCTATATAAAACAATTCCGAAGGCCAGTCCTCGGACGCCTTCTTTGGGGTTCCGGATAGATATCCGGTCCCGGCGATGTGCCACACTTCGGCTCCGCCCACTTGATATATTGACCCCTTCTTAGAACGGGGCACAAGGCAGAATAGCCTTTTCCACAGCGCGAAATGAGCCTCGCAGCCCAAAAACAGCTCGCAAAGGGCTACGAAGCCCGCGATATGCAATATGGAGGCAGGCGTGAGGTTGTGCAGCTAGAAGCTGTCGGATTTCGAGTTCCGGCAGACCCTTGAGGTTCGAACACTGGGGTGCACGCGGAGATTTCGCCTTCTACCTACCTGCACCCCTCTGCCTCGCTAAGATCTAAGCTATGGAAAGAACAGCACAAGAGACACATGGTTTATACTGGTTCGGGCCACCGTTGTGGTGTAATACCCTACTCCAGTGTGTGGTGTGGTGCATTGCCTCTTGGGCTGATGATGATGAGCAGTACAAGGAAGAACAACCTCGCGAGGGTCTATTCTTGGCTGGGGGGATGAACTGCTGGGAGGAGTTCAGTCGCCCTTCTCTCTCTTTGTGTGTGATGCTACTCGATCCTATCCTAGCTTGTTTCTCTCTTGGCTTCTAGATTCTCCCTTCCTGATTGCCCCCTACCCTGGGGGTGGCTAGTCCTATTTATAGGCAAAGGCCCTGGGCCTCTTCCCAAATATTGAGCGGGAAGGGCGCCAACAATCGGCCATTTTGAAGGGGAACATCTGGTACACTTATCCTGACTAAAGTTTGCCCTCGCCTGCCAAAGGCTCTGGTGGTGACGCTGGCTTGGGCTCCACAATGACTTCCTCCCTGCCGTTGGACTGGTCTTGGTCTCGTTGCACCGAAACGGGTGCCTTTACTTGATGCTCTCGCCTGCGCTTGCTCCCTTTGCACCAAATAGGAAAGGAGGACACTGCGCGGGCTGGCGCCCGCCTGGCGCCCTTGGTCGTCATGGCTTGTGTCACGGGCACCTCGTGAGGTACCCCGCCTTGATCTCTCCGCCTCCTTGCGAGTCAGCCTGATGAGGCCGTGCCTGAGGAAGCTCCGTGTCGTCCGCCCCGCGAGGCTTGGCCCCTCGTGAGGGTCTTGGGTCTGTGTTGATGAAGATGGGCCATGCTGGGCCCCTCCTCGAGCCACGCCGTAGGCCGCAGGCAGGCAAGTCTGGGGACCCCCATTCCCAGAACGCCGACAGTAGCCCCCGGGCCCAAGGCGCGCCCGGACTTGGCCGTGCAGGAAGGCGAAAGGGCAAGAGCGAAGCGTCGCGGGCCCTAACAGCTTGCGGCCTTGGGCGCCGCGTGGCGGTTGATTGGGCGTGGGCGTCTCCACTTCCCCACGGCGCCTCGGCAACTGCACGGATTGGACAAGTCCCTGCATGCAAAGCAGGTCATGATTACCTGCGATCATGGGGGCCGACGGTTGGCCCTCGCCGGCTATAAGTACGGAGCGGCGCGTGCCCTTCTAGTTCATCCCCCCTTGCTTCTCCTTCTTCTTCATGGCTCCGTCGAGGAGGTTCTTGGCCGCAGAGAAGGGGAAGGCTCGCCAAGTTGAGCCTGCCTCTCCCCCGCCCAAGCGCGGCCGAGGGCGCCCTCGCAAACATCCTGTGGCCTCCACGGCTGCTCCCCGCGGCCGTGGAGATGATTTCCAGCACGGTGACGGGCGGACTGCTGCGGCCGGGGGGCGCGCTTCAATCGCGCATTCCCCTAGGCCGTGCTTTCACGCTGCAGAGGTGCTGCCGGAGTTCGTTGTGTGGTCGGCTGAGCCGACTAGCACCCAGCTTCAACTTCCTCGCTTCCTCCTCGGCGAGCTCCCGGCCGGCGCCCCGGGCGGCCTCTAGCTTCAGGCAGACGGCTGCTGCAGCCGGGCCTCATGGGCTTCACTGGAGGTCTCCGCGGCCGGGAGCCTGGCCTTGACCCGCGGTTGGCAGACGTTTGCCCGCGCGCGTGGCCTGAGCCGTCGGTGCACCCTGCACTTCAAGTTTGACGGTGATGCCACCCTCTACGTGAGGGTGTTTGGGGAAGATGGTCGCCGCGCAGGGTGCTGCCCTGAGGACGACGACCGCGGCCGGGGACCCATCCCCGGCGATGATGGAGAGGACAGCGCTCGCATGATTGGCGGCGCTCAGGGTTCCCCAAGCTTCACCGGTTCTTCTTTAGGCAGCGACTCTTCTAGCGGTGGCCGCGGTCAGCCTCCACGCCGTCGTACCTGCTTGGGAGGTGGTAGCGTGTCTGCCCGCCATCGCGCCTCGGTGAAGCGCGAGAGGGAGTCTGCTTGAGCCCCGGAGGCAGCTCGAGTCTTCCCTGAAGGCCGGTGTGAGGCGAGTTGCGCCTGATTTGTTCTTTCTTTTCCTTTTTCCTGCGTAAAAAGACAGTAGCGTGGAGCCCCGCGGGGGCGTATTTGGGTTATTGCTGTTAATCATCGCTTTGCTTCCGTTATCGTGCCTTCCGGCTACGTGCCCGCGCGTGGATAGTTCCCGGCCCCAGCCATGGGGGGCGACCGACCCAGGCCCTGTGTTCGTGTCGCGGTGCCCATGGGGCACGGACTGGAGGGGTGCTCCTGTAATGGACCCAGGTCGCGAAACCTTTGAATGACTAGGACGGAAACACTCACGAGGGCGCTCAGCTGCCCCCCTCGCGAGGCCTTGCATAAGAGACATCGAGGCAGGAGAGTGAAAAGTCGAAGAACCACAAGTCAAAGACGGCAACAGCTTCAATAAAACTTAGAATGAGAACGAACAAGCCAACTGCGGAAACAAATGAAAAAGCCGCGTCCGGCACCTAATCTAGTCTTCGACGTCTTCTCACCAGCGTGGAGCTAAGTGCTGCCACTGGACGTGGGAGGGAGCCCCAGGGCCTGAGGCCGGTGCTCCTGAGACTCCGGGGCGTGTACAGCTCCAACTCATTATTACGTGAGAGTTTCACGGGTGGCGAGCTTCACAGGCGTTGGCCTTCTTCACAGGCTCCGGGCCTTTCTTGGGGGGAGCAAGCTTCACGGGCATTTTCCCTCTTCACAGGCTCCGGGCCTTTTCCCAAACACGACAGCTTCACAGGCATTCGCCTTCTTCACAGGCTCTGGGCCTTTTCCAAAAAGGATAATCTTCACAGGCATTCACCTTCTTCACAGGCTCTGGGCCTTTTCCAAAAAGGATAATCTTCACAGGCATCTGCCTTCTTCACAGGCTCTGGTCCTTTTCCAAAAAGGATAACCTTCACAGGCATTCACCTTCTTCACAGGCTCTGGGCCTTTTCCAAAAAGGATAATCTTCACAGGCATTCGCCTTCTTCACAGGCTCTGGGCCTTTTTAGGGGTAGAACCTCCGGAGGTGCTTGATGTTCCATGCGTTCTGGACCGGCACCCCCTCCTGAGTCTCCAAGCGCGCGGAGCCAGGCCTAGAAACATGAACAACCTTGAACGGGCCCTCCCACATGGGAGGGAGCTTGTGCAGTCCCTCCCTGGGGAGAACCCGCCTGAGAACGAGGTCGCCTACCTCGAGAGTTCTGGGGCGGATGTTGTGGCAGTGATATCGTCGCAGTGCTTGTTGGTACCTCGCCGCTCGCAGCGCGGCATCTCGGCGACGTTCCTCCCCCAGCACGAGGTCCATCCCCCGCATGGCATCCTGCTGCGCCTCGTCGAACGCCAGGACCCGTGCGGAGCGACGTCTGACCTCGTGAGGGAGGACCGCTTCGGCTTCGTAGACCAGGAAGAACGGGGTCTCTCCAGTCGGCTTGGTCGCGGTTGTGCGGATGGACCACAACACGGACTGAAGCTCGTCGTACCAACCTCTGCCGCAGGCCTCCAGCTTCTTCTTGAACGTCCTGGTCTTGAGGCCCCTCAGGACCTCTGCGTTGGCTCGCTCGGCCTGGCCGTTGCTTCGGGGGTGCGCCACCGAAGCGTAGCATATCTGCGTTCCAAGGTTAGCACAGTATGTTTTGAAGAGGTTACTGGTGAACTGCGAACCGTTGTCTGTGATAATGTGGTTCGGCACCCCGAACCAGCTCACGATGCCCCTGATGAACTTGACCGCGGAACCCGCGGGGATGGTGCGGACGGCCTCTACTTCAGCCCACTTGGTGAACTTGTCCACGGCGACGTAGAGGTAGAGGTAGCCCCCTGGTGCCCGAGGAAACGGGCCCAGGATGTCCAGCCCCCAGACTGCGAATGGCCACGAAAGGGGTATAGTCTGCAGGCCTCCTGCCGGCTGATGGATCTGCTTGGCGTGGAACCGGCAGGCCTCACAAGCCTTCACCAGTTCGACGGCATCATTGAGTGCAGTGGGTCAATAAAACCCACTGTGGAACGCCTTGCCGACGAGGGTCCGTGATGATGAATGATGTCCACAATCTCCGCCGTGTATATCTTCCAGCAGTTCCTTTCCTTGCTCCCTGGAGATGCAGCGCAAGGATACATCGTTTAGTCGCTTCCGGTAGAACTCTCCATCCTTGATGCAGTATGTCGTGGCCAGCCGTGCCACACGCTCCGCTTCCTCCTCCTTTTCCGGCAGGGTCCCTTGTGTTAAGTAACTCCGGAGCTCCGTGATCCAGCACCCCTCCTGGGGTTCCAGCGTCAGGAGCAGGCGTACTCCTGAGGCCGGGCCACAGACCGGGGCTCCTGAGGCAGGTGGCTGGGGGAGCTCCTCCCGAGGCTGAGCCGTGTTTGACAATGACGCCACGGCTGAGGGCTTGAAGAGCCGCTCCTCGAAGACGCCAGGCTCCTGAGGTAACCGCCTGGACGCCCGTTTGGCGATGTCGTCGGCCTCCTGATTGGTGCCACGGGGCACATGCTGCAACTCCAACCCCCAGAACTGCTTCTCCATCCTACGGACCTCCGCAAGGTAGGCTTCCATGTGCTCATCTTTCGGCTCGTACACCTTGTTGGAGAAATTGACAAGGAGCTGCGAATCGCCCTTGATGGTGAGGCGTTTCACCCCCAGGGCAGCTGCGGCCTTCAAGCCCGCTATTAGACCGTCATACTCCGCTATGTTGTTGGAGACCTTTTCACCTTGCTGGAAACAGAGCTGTACAGCGTAGTAGAGCTTGTCCTGAGTGGGTGATATGAGCACCGCCCTAGCCCCAGCGCCATGCCTGGAGAACGCCCCATCGAAGTACATGACCCAGCCTTCTGGTGCCTCGCTTCTCGAGGAGAGGGACCGATCCTCGTCGGCCTTGAGGCCTGGGGCCTCCATCCATTCTGCCACAAAATCCGCTAATGCTACTCCCTTGATGACTCTGGTCGTGCTGAATTCAAGCTGAAATGCTTGCAGTTCTATGTTCCACTCAGCGACTCTTCCGGCTGAGTTAGGGCTCCTGAGCACTCTCTCTAAGGGGTATGACGAGACGACCTTGATGGGGTGACCCTGAAAATAGTGCCACAACTTGCGCGAGGCCACCAGTAGCGCGAGGAGGAGCTTCTGAGGCATGGGGTACCGTGCCCTCGCGTCCCACAACACCGTGCTGACGAAGTACACTGGGTGCTCGACGAGGTTGTGTGCGTCAGTGCTGGTGACGCCCCTCGGAGTCCATGGCGCCTCCTGATGCGATGGGGCCTCCGAAGGCTGGCCATCTGGGAGAGGGGCCCCTTCCGCCTCCGGTGCACTCCTCTGCGGCGGCTGATCCTCCTTAGCCGCGGTGGCGGTTTCTGTGGGCCTTCCTTGTTCCTGTTTTGCCTTGTCCCGGGCTGCTGCTGTGGTTTTGATTCGATGCTCCTCCCTAACCGCCACCAGGGCTGCGCTGGCGGAGTAGGGAGTGGCGGCGAGGTAAAGCACCAGGGGCTCTTGAGGGCACGGAGCCACCATGATCGGAGGGCTGGTCAGGTATCTCTTGAGATCTTGGAACGCCTTGTCGGCCTCTTCAGTCCATTCAAAGGGCCCCTTTTTCTTCATTAGCTGGAAGAAGGGCAGCGCTCGCTCCCCCAACTTGGAGATGAAGCGCCCTAGCACGGTCACGCGCCCCAGTGAGCTTCTGCATTTCTCTGAGGGTCTTTGACGGGCTCATGTCCTCGACCGCCTTGACCTTTTCCGGGTTAGCCTCGATGCCTCGGTGGGACACGAGGAAACCCAAGAGCTTGCCCGAGGGGACTCCGAACACACACTTCTCTGGGTTGAGCCGCAGGTTGACTGCGTTGAAGCTCGCGAAGGTTTCCTCCAGGTCTTGTATCAGGGTCCTGGCCTCCCGAGACTTCACCACTATGTCATCAACGTAAGCCTCGACGTTCTTCCTGAGCTGCGGGCCCAAGGTGATGTGCATCAGCCGCTGAAAGGTCGCCCCTGCGTTACGCAGCCCAAATGGCATGCATGTGTAGCGGTACACCCCACACGGGGTTAGGAAGGCTGTCTTTTCGACGTCTTCTACCGCCATCTTGATCTGGTGATACCCAAAGAAGGCATCCAAGAAGCATAGCAGGTCGCATTCTGCGGTGGAATCGATGATCTGGTCGATGCGGGGGAGCGGGAACGGATCTTGCGGGCATGCCTTGTTGAGGTTGGTGAAGTCGACACACATGCGCTCCTTCCCTCCCTTCTTTGGCACAACGACAGGGTTGGCCAACCAATCCAGGTATCGGACCTCGCGAATGACCCCAGCGGCTTCTAGCTTGCGGGTCTCTTGGACGATGAAGGCCTGCTTTTCTATGGACTGCCGCCTGGCCTTCTGCTTCACAGGGCGCACGTTGGGGCACACGTTGAGGTGATGCTCGATTACGCTCCTAGGGATCCCCGCCAACTGGTCAGGCTCCCAAGAGAATACCTTCTTGTTCGCACGCAGGAACCTGACCAGGGACTCCTCCTGCTCGGGCTCGAGGTTGGCGCCTATGGTGAAAGTGGCATTAGTGGACCCGTCCTCATCGACGGGTATCTGCTTGGTTTCTGTCTTGTCTTGGGTGAACAACTGTTTCTTCTTGGCGGGTGCAGCCCCCTTGGGCTCGGGGGTCTCCGAGTCAGCGGGCTATGCCGACGCGCTGTCTTGAAGGTGAGCTCGAGCACTCGCAGCGCGTCTCCGGTGTCCCCGTGCACGGTGAGGACACCGCTGCTCCTGGGCATCTTCATGAGGTTGTACGCCGGGTGCATCGCGGCCATGAACTGGGCCAGTGCTGGATAGCCGAGGATGGCGTTGTAGGGGAGGCCGATGGGGGCGATGTCGAAGTCGACCAGCTCCGTGCGGAAGTTGTCGTAGGTGCCGAAGGTCACTGGGAGCCGGATCTGTCCCAAGGAGCTAGATGACCCGCCCCCAACGCCTGAGAAGGTGCCGGCTGGGTTGCAGCCGTTCCAGGGGTATGCAGAGGAGGTTGAAGGCCTCAACGGAGAGCACGCTGAGGCCCGCGCCGCCATCGATGAGAGTTCTGGTGATGGCCACCTGGCAGATGGTGGGGGTGCACAGCATGGGGAGCGCACCCGAGTAGGCCGAGTTGGAGGGGTGGTTCTCCGAGCTAAAGGTCAGGCCGGCCTTGGGCGCCACCCGGTCCGGGGGAGCCCCCTGCAGCGTGGAAGCGACGCTGACCCGGCGGATGAATGGCTTGACGTGGTGACTTGTAGGCGGCGCCTGCGAGCCGCCCAGGAGGGCCGCGTTGACCGGGGGTGTTGGTGTAGCATGGTGGGCGAGGAAGAGGCTGTGGAGCTCTTCCCAAGAGGCCACGGAGGCTGCCGGCAGGTGGAGCGGCCATGCGCGTGGAGCGCCGGTGAGGGCCATGGGAAGCCAGTTGGCCATGACCCTATCATCACCTCCAGCTTCGAGGATGGCCTCCTCGTACGCCAGTAAGAAGGCCAGCGGATCAGTCGCGCCGCTGTAGCGCGGCGGCGTCGTTGGCTTGAACTTGTCTGGCCACCGTACCCGTTGCAGGGCTGGGGCCAGGGCTTGGAGCCCCCTGGCCCCCGTGCTGGCGCCGGCGGCCGGAGCGGGCGACGCGCTACTCATCGCGGGGCAGGTCGTGGCGGTGGCGGAAGGGAAAACTCCAGTGCACCCCTACCTGGCGCGCCAAATGTCGGATTTCGAGTTCCGGCAGACCCTCGAGGTTCGAACACTGGGGTGCACACGGAGATTTCGCCTTCAACCTACCTGCACCCCTCTGCCTCGCTAAGATCTAAGCTATGGAAAGAACAGCACAAGAGACACAGGGTTTATACTGGTTCGGGCCACCGTTGTGGTGTAATACCCTACTCCAGTGTGTGGTGTGGTGCATTGCCTCTTGGGCTGATGATGATGATGAGCAGTACAAGGAAGAACAACCTCGCGAGGGTCTATTCTTGGCTGGGGGGATGAACTGCTGGGAGGAGTTCAGTCGCCCTTCTCTCTCATTGTGTGTGATGCTACTCGATCCTATCCTAGCTTGTTTCTCTCTTGGCTTCTAGATTCTCCCTTCCTGATTGCCCCCTACCCTGGGGGTGGCTAGTCCTATTTATAGGCAAAGGCCCTGGGCCTCTTCCCAAATATTGAGCGGGAAGGGCACCAACAATTGGCCATTTTGAAGGGGAACATCTGGTACACTTATCCTGACTAAAGTTGGCCCTCGCCTGCCAAAGGCTCTGGTGGTGACACTGGCTTGGGCTCCACAATGACTTCCTCCCTGCCGTTGGACTGGTCTTGGTCTCGTTGCACCGAAACGGGTGCCTTTACTTGAAGCTCTCGCCTGCGCTTGCTCCCTTTGCACCAAATAGGAAAGGAGGACACTGCGCGGGCTGGCGCCCGCCTGGCGCCCTTGGTCGTCATGGCTTGCGTCACGGGCACCTCGTGAGGTACCCCGCCTTGATCTCTCCGCCTCCTCGCAAGCCAGCCTGATGAGGCCGTGCCTGAGGAAGCTCCGTGTCGTCCGCCCCGCGAGGCTTAGCCCCTCACGAGGGTCTTGGGTCTGTGTTGATGAAGATAGGCCGTGCTGGGCCCCTCCTCGAGCCATGCCGCAGGCCGCAGGCAGGCAAGTCTGGGGACCCCCGTTCCCAGAACGCCGACAGAGGCCATAGAACTCCAGGAGCCCCTGGAGAAACTGATGAATTGGAAATCCGAGCCCTCTTATTAAGTAAGGGACAAGGCATACCCGCTCTCCTTTAGAGGGATTGGGGGCGCTCTCCTCTTGCTCTCCGCCATTATAGGTGGCAAGTCCCGCTCGAACCGGGACCATATACGCCGGGGGGAGAAATCCCTTGGTCTGGAGCGTCACTAGCTCGTTGTGCGGGATGGAGCACCTCTTCCAATCTCCAGGCTGAGGGCTGGAAGGGCGAGAGGAGGAGCTGCGGCGGCCGGCCATGATACAATGGACCTCTGTCGGATACACTCCGATAAATACTCGCGGAGGGGAGAAGGTGTGGTTTGGATGTAAATCCTCGTCCCCTTAAATAGGCGGCTCATTCACGCGGCTAGGGGTGTAAATATAAAAAACACCCTGACTTTTTGTATTCGTTTGACACGTGGAAGACGGCCATTATTGGGCGTGGAAGCCAAGGAGCACTACATTTACAAGAAGCCGGACACTATTCAACAGGTACACGGAATTTGGAGGAGAACCCGCCTTGCAATGCCGAAGACAATTTGCGCGCCGGACTAGTCATCATTGAAGCCTGGATCGGGGGCTACTGAGGGAGTCCTGGATTAGGGGGTGTCCGGATAGCCGGACTATACCTTCGGCCGGACTCCTGGACTATGAAGATACAAGATTGAAGACTTCGTCTCGTGTCTGGAAGGGACTTTCCTTGGCGTGGAAGGCAAGCTTGGCGACACGGATATGTAGATCTCCTACCATTGTAACCGACTCTGTGTAACCCTAGCCCTCTCTGGTGTCTATATAAACCGGAGGGTTTTAGTTCGTAGGAACAACAATCATACCATAGGCTAGCTTCTAGGGTTTAGCCTCCTTGATCTCATGGTAGATCTACTCTTGTACTACCCATATCATCAATATTAATCAAGAAGGACGTAGGGTTTTACCTACATCAAGAGGGCCCGAACCTGGGTAAAACATCGTGTCCCCTGCCTCCTGTTACCATCCGCCTAGACGCACAGTTCGGGACCCCCTACCCGAGATCCGCCGGTTTTGACACCGACAACGGGATGGTGCTCTGTGGTATTTGGGAGAAGTAGATCCTCACCACTTTTGGCCACCTGTCGGAGTATCCAGCATGCTCTATGGCTATGCGTTGGTATTGTATCCGCTATACTATGAATTTTGCAGGGTCTGTTGAGCCATCCTTTCAGTACGGTTCCATACCCTGTAGAGGGTTTTTGCTTTTTGGTAGTTGACCCGGGTGTATTGTGATAATGCACCCTTTCGGACTGGGTTTGTATTCAGGGCCGGATTATCCCAAAAGTTTATTTCGGTTTTCCAGGCACTTTCCATCGCACAGTACTTTCGTACTATGGACGCCAAGTCAGCGAAGCGTGTTATCTCATGGCGATTTATGGCGTTAAGGATTCCCTTGTCCGTGCAATTATTGCAGAAAATAGGATTGCGTCTTCCTCGTGACAGTCCTTAACCTTGTTCATCGCAAGGAGGAATCTGGCCCAATAGTGATGTACTGTTTCCTGGGGCTCTTTCCTGATGTGGGAAAGATCGCTTATGTTTGGGTGGGTGGGTGGAATTGAATCTGAACCCTCACCTGATCTGGGATCTAGGGGCCGAGGAATTTCCAATTTTAGAAGTTCCGGTTCCGGGGTGTGACCCGATAATCCTGCCCCTGCCTGACTCTAAGTTCAGGGATTGGATGTTGTCCTCCCGCAAACGGGCGTCCGGCTCAGAGAGCTCGGGAATCCGGGCATAGTTGGTCCTCAAGATGGAGGAAAGGTCACCCATTGTTCCTCCACCACTGCAATATGATGGGTGACTGGTGGAGAGTTAATCTCCCTTTGATCGGGTTTAAGCCCAATCCGATCATAGTCCGTAGCGACTCCCAAGGCGGCGATGCGATCTAAGAGCTCGTTTGAGGAGGCGAGCTCCATTGGATCCATCTGTTCGGCGAGTGCCGACTTGACGTGGAGGCTGTTTTCGATGACCCAAGAAGTCACCATCGGCGTTGTGGCCGAACAGGCGGTCATGATGAAATCGCCTAGCCGGTGAGTTTGGCCGACAGCCAAAGCTCCCCTGACAGTAGTACCATCTTTAAAGACGAGATGAGACATCCTTCCTTCTGGCGACGGCACATAGGAACTCTCAATGAAAGCACCAATGTCGGTGTCAAAACCTGCGGATCTGGGGTTGGGGGTCCCGAACTGTGCGTCTAGGCGGATGGTAACAGGAGGCAGGGGACACGAAGTTTTACCCAGGTTCGGGCCCTCTTGATGGAGGTAAAACCCTACGTCTTGCTTGATTAATATTGATGATATGGGTAGTACAAGAGTAGATCTACTACGAGATCAGAGAGGCTAAACCCTAGAAGCTAGCCTATGGTATGATTGTATGTTGTCCTACGGACTAAAACCCTACGGTTTATATAGACACCGGAGAGGGCTAGGGTTAAACAAGGTCGGTTACAAAGGAGGAGATATACATATCCGTATTGCCTAGCTTGCCTTCCACGCCAAGTAGAGTCCCATTCGGACACGAGACGAAGTCTTTAATCTTGTATCTTCATAGTCCGGCCAAAGGATATAGTCCGGCTGTCCGGAGACCCCCTAATCCAGTACTCCCTCACTAAGATTTGGAGTGGAAACTCTTCTTCGGTCTTCAAATGTTGAGAATGATGACGAGAACCACCACTGAGAATTGTTGAGGCACTCCGGAATGAAAATTAGAAAGGTTGAGCCAATGGTGAAAAGAATTTGAAACATCATGGAGAAAGGCATTAGACTGATGATAATTCATACTTACGTCAAACTTTGAATGGATTTGAAAATAACTCCGGAAAGAATTAGAAGAGTGAGGTAAGATCCTGGGAAAAGACTTGTGGGTTAGGGCCCACTCAAAAGAAACACCATTGAAGAGATTTAAAAGAGATTGCACCGGTTGAATTAAATGACTTGAATGAGATAACATCCTCGAAAGATCTTGAACGAATGCAGAGTGGAAACATGAATCCTCGAGATATCTTCAGCACTCCGGATACAAAAATGGCAAGAGGTGGATGATTAAGAGGTGCACCGGCATGAGAAAGCATTAGAACCGAGCAAAGGATATGATCGACAAAGCTTCAATTAAATCCACCGGAGAAGAAAAGAACGAAAATGATGAACTTGAAGCTCCGTTAGAATCTTCCTGAGAATCACCGGATAAGAACATTGAAGGAAAAGAATGAAGAAAGTTCACATGAATAGAATGGATACTTGATTAAGATATATGAGTCCTTGAAGAAAAAGGGTGGGAGGGCGGGAAAAACAAAGACAGCTTGGAGACGGATGAAACAAACACCGTTGAGAAGACTTAGAGTTGATCTTGCGAATGTTGAAAATGATCGGATACACTTGAAGAGAAACACGCCGGTTGAAAAAGGATTGACATGACAATCTTGATTATCAAGAGGGATTTGTATTCCCATGGAAATATGAGAACACCATTTAGGAAAGATATGGAATCAACACTTGACTTCGAAGCAACTCGAATACCACAATCAAAACAAAACAAAGGATTGGCTTGCAAAATAAGCCGGAACAAACATATGATAGAGATTTCGTCCGAAGTTTTCGTGGTGGGGCCCACACGGGCTCGACCGTACAGCACCATCATGTACAAGGTAGTACACATGACATACGAAGCGTCCCCGAGTCAGCATAGCCAAGGACTCTTTAAGACACAACGAGACCACTGTAAAACCAACCGTGGATAGGCGTACCACTAGACGTCGAACCCCAATCTCATATCATGCATGTGTCGGAAAGATATCCTAGGAGCTACTTGAATTCCCACTTATAAACTCCCGAAACTTTCTGGTTATGCAATCCGGTGTTGGGGATACAGGGGAAGCATAATATCTCACCCAAACTAACAAATCCTACATCCAGCTGTATCCATCCTTCAACACATAACCAAGAAACCTTCGGAAATCATTTACCTCAACCTTTGAAAAGCATCCGTTATACGAGTTATGGCAATACTCCCGAACTCCCGCCCCAGTACTGGGTGGCGTCGAGGTTATCTCACCAACAACTCCATAAAAGAGATTTTCAATGTCGGTGAACTCAAGTATTCCAGAACTGCAACGATAAAATTGTGACGACAACACCTCGGAGCTCAACTCCTCGGGACACTGCCACAACCCCTAAATGTCGGGAGGCACCAAGAACAATGTTCTCGTCACAAAACCATCGAAACGTTTCCAAGATACCCGCGTGATCCTAATTTTTTTAGTGAAATTTGAGAAGAGAAGAGTCAAAACTCTACGTCAGGAGGCCTCACCAGAGCGACGAAGGGACCGAGGAGTAAAAAGAATCCTACTCTCCGATATATATATAATCCTATAAGACTCAAAACATTTTTCTAGACTCAACAACGTCAGCGATTCGATCAAGCAGGGGGCTCCTAAGTCGGGGATGGCTCTGATTACCAACTTGTAACACCCACGATGCAGCTATATCTCCCACGTGTCGGAGCACGACTTAGAGGCATAACTGCATAGTAGGCATGTCACAAGAGGGGTAATCTTTACACATCCCATGTACTGAATAAGAAAGGGATAAAGAGTTGGCTTACAATCGCCACTTCACACAATACATAAATATAGTATTACATCAACCAGATACATTCAAGGTCCGACTATGGAACCAAATAAAGAAAGACAACCCATAATGCAAAAGATCCCCGATCGCCCCGACTGGGCTCCACTACTGATCAACTGGAAACGAAACAACAAAACGAACACAATCTTCATCTAGCTCCAACCTGAGATGGGTTGCGTCACCTGCACTGATATCATCAGCACCTGCAACTGGTTTTTGGAAGAAACTGTGAGTCACGAGGACTCAGCAATCTCACACCCGTGAGATCAAGACTATTTAAGCTTATGGGTAGGAAAGGGTAGTGAGGTGGAGCTGCAGCAAGCACTAGCATATATGGTGGCTAACTTACACAAATGAGACCGAGAAAAGAAGCAAAGCACGGTCGTGAACTAGAAGTGATCCTGAAACTACTTACGTTCAAGCATAACACAAGAACCGTGTTCACTTCCCAGACTCCGCCGAAAAGAGACCATCACGGCTACACATGCGGTTGATGCATTTTAATTAAGTCAAGTGCCAAGTTCTCTACAACCGGATATTAACAAATTCCCATCTGCCCATAACCACGAGCATGGATTTCGAAAGTTCAAAACCCTGCAGGGGTGTCCCAACTTAGCCCATCACAAGCTCTCATGGTCAACGAAGGATATTCCTTCTCCCAGGAAGACCCGATCAGACTCGGAATCCCAGTTACAAGACATTTCGACAATGGTAAAACAAGACCAGCAAAGCCGCTCGAATGTGCTGACAAATCCCGATAGGAGCTGCACATATCTCGTTCTCAGGTCACACCGGATGAGCCATACGTCGGGTTGGCATAGACCCTGGTTGCCCAGGGGGCGCCGGACGTCGCTCAGGTTGGACCAACACTTAGAGAAGCACTTTCCCGGGAGGGTTAAAATAAAGATGACCCTTGAGTCTGCAGAACCCAAGGGAAGGTGATAGGTTGTTAGTGCAAATGTAAAACCAAGGTTGGGCCTTGCTGGAGGAGTTTTATTCAAGGCGAACTGTCAAGGGGTTCCCATTATAACCCAACCACGTAAGGAACGCAAAAATCAAGGAACATAACACTGGTATGACGGAAACTAGGGCGGCAAGAGTGGAACAAAACACCAGGCATAAGGCCGAGCCTTCCACCCTTTACCAAGTATATAGGTGCATTAAAGTAAACAAGATATAATAATGATATCCCAACAATAATCATGTTCCAACAAGGAACAAACTCCAACTTCACCTGCAACTAGCAACGCTATAAGAGGGGCTGAGCAAAGCGCTAACATGGCCAAACAACGGTTTGCTAGGAAAAGGTGGGTTAGAGGCTTGACATGGCAATATGGGAGGCATGATATAGCAAGTGGTAGGTATCGCGACATAGCAAAAGAACGAGCAACTAGCAAGAAAATATAGAAGTGATTTCGAGGGTATGGTCATTGTCGGTGTCAAAACCGGTGGATCTCGGGTAGGGTGTCCCGAACTGTGCGTCTAGGCCGGATGGTAACAGGAGGCAAGGGACACGAAGTTTTACCCAGGTTCGGGCCCTCTCGATGGAGGTAAAATCCTACGTCCTGCTTGATTAATATTGATGATATGGGTAGTACAAGAGTAGATCTACCACGAGATCGGAGAGGCTAAACCCTAGAAGCTAGCCTATGATATGATTGTATGTTGTCTATGTTGTCCTACGGACTAAAACCCTCCGGTTTATATAGAAACCGGAGAGGGTTAGGGTTACACAAAGTGGGTTACAATGGTAGGAGATCTGTATATCCGTATTGTCAAGCTTGCCTTCCATGCCAAGGAAAGTTCCTTCCAGACACGGGACGAAGTCTTCAATCTTGTATCTTCATAGTCCAGGAGTCCGGCTGAAGGTATAGTCTTGCCATCCAGACACCCCCTAATCCAGGACTCCCAGAGTAGCCCCTGAACCAGGCTTCAATGACGACGAGTCCGGTGCGCAGTTTGTCTTCAGCATTGCAAGGTGGGTTCCTCCTCCAAGTACTTCATAGAAGATTTTGAACACAAAGATAGTGTCCGGCTCTGCAAAATAAGTTTCCACATATTGCCATAGAGAGAACAACATTTACACAATTCTAATCTGCTGACATATTCCATAGTGCGACACACCACGGCCAAGCCTTTATCTGAGTTGTTTCATTATCCCACCTCAGCGCGTTATGAGAGGCGGTTTCCTTGGCATGTCTTGTCAAAGCAGAGATTGTGTCCCCTTATTCCGGGATTCTCATCAATACGGGCGTGGGTAACCCAACCGCGCCATTGATTACAGCGCTTGGAGATAAGCGAGTTTTACCAGGCTGGTGGAGACATGCAGTTGCGTCCGCCCATATAAGGGGATAAGGATCCACCTTTCCACCTACGTCTTCTTCCTCCTTTGCCTATCCATTCTTGCGCACTCGAGCTCCAGCGCCCCAGTCCGCACTCAAACCTGAATCTTCTCCAGCCATGTCCGGAGCAGGAGGCAAGTGGATGGTCTCCTCCGTCACGGAGGGTCACATCAAAAAGCTGAGGAAGGCCGGATACCTGTCTAACAACATCGCGTACCGGCTTCCCGAAAAGGGGCAGCTCATCCCCACCCCTAGGCCCCACGAGAGGGTGGTGTTCCTCCCCCATTTCCTCCGCGGACTAGGCTTCCCTCTTCACCCATTTGTTCGGGGGCTCATGTTCTACTACGGCCTGGATTTCCATGATCTGGCCCCGAACTTTGTCCTCACCATCTCGGCGTTTATCGTCGTGTGTGAGGCTTTCCTCCGCATCCGCACCCATTTCGGCCTATGGCTCAAGACTTTCAACGTCAAGCCGAAGGTGGTGCGCGGCAACCAGGCGGAGTGCGGAGGCGCCATGGTTGGCAAGATGGCCAACGTCTTATGGCTCGAGGGCTCCTTTGTGGAGACCCTAAAGGGGTGGCAATCAGGGTGGTTTTACATCACCGAGCCGCGTGACACCGAATGGGTCGCACCCCCTGAGTTCCGATCTGGACCCCCTATGCGGCTCACCTCCTGGAAGGAGACATGCCTGTCTTGGGGTAAAAAAGGAGAGCTGACCGGACTCCAAACATGCATCCAAACCCTGGCGGACAAGAAGCTCAAATTTTTCAACGTAGTCCAGGTTATGCTCATCTGCCTGATCCTCCCGTGTCAACAACGGGCTTTCAACCTGTGGGAGTTTGACCCGGCGCGGCACCAAACTCTGAGCAGGCTCTTCGACACGACGTACGAAGATGCCTGGAAGGTGCTTTTCAAAGGCGCCGAGGCTCCCGCATCCGCTATCGAGGATCGCGGATTCAGTGTGCAGCGTCACGCTCTCGCGGTAAGCTGTTTTTTCCTTTTACAGGGTATCAGTTTGTCATAGTTTGACTCCATGCGGGATCTAAGCTCCCTTACCTTTGACAAGATTGGCAGGTGACGCCCGGACAGATCAACTGTCCGGCTCCTTTGCCCAAAGGCCTAGCGGACGCTCGCTTAGCGAAGCTGCTGGTTCCGGCACCCTATATGGTGCCGGAGAAGAAGGCCGCGAAAAAGGCCACGGGGACTGGAAAGAGTGCCCGGCGCCAGGAGGTGTCGGATCCATCATCCGGCGGTTCCGAGGCGCATTCCTCTCGTGAAGACGAGGAGGAAGAATAAGAGACCTCTCCCCCTCCAACGGGAGGAGAGAAGAAAAGGAAGGCCGCCCTCTCTGGGGAGGCCGGAGGGTCCAAGAAGGGGAAAACCCTTCCTCCGGACTACTCCACCGACGCCGACGACGGCGAAGAGGAGTGGCAGCCCAGGGCCAAGCCCCTGGCAAAATCGCAAGTATCCGGACACCGAAGTAATTCATAGTATTCGTTTATTGCACAGCTTTCCTTACGCCGAATACGTTTATGCAGCCCGCCCAAAGACCGGCTCGACGCATCGTCGAGCGGCTCACTGGATTCATTGGATGTGAACTCGCTTCCGACGGCTTCCTCCCCCCGCCCTACGGATGACACCGAAGTGTTGTCCCGACAGGTCCCAAGTCGGGAGGAGGTGGTCCTGGAGGCGCCACAAGGCGACCTCCCGGACCCCAGGAGTAAAGGGGATGAAACCCCCCAGGGCTCCAAGTCTGGCTCTAGGCCGGACACCGCTCCGGAACCTTCAAAGGTTCCAGAGTCCGGCGGGGGACCTCCTTCCAAGAGGAGCAAGCCGACCCCGCCGGTGACCCCCGTCCAACCGGAGGCGCCGGACAATATGTTGGAGGCGCTCCAAGGCGCCTCCATCGACGAGCAGCACCGCGCTATTATGTGTGCGGTGGTCCAGAAGGTTCAGTCCGCCAAGAGCGGACTGACTGAAGCTTGTACTAGCCTTTTAACAGGCTTTGAGGTAAGTAAAGGATGTGTGAATAATATTACCGCATAGACAGTAGCCCCAGATGCTCTGTTGGGCGTTCGGGAAGAAAACCGAATAGAGGATCAAAGAATTCGCAGGAGCCTAACAAAACGAGTCAATATGCGTATGCAGGCTTCTCTGCTGGCATCCGCCGCACTGACTGCGGAAGTGGACATGCTGAAGCAGAGCCTCGAGAAGTCCGAGCAAGAGCTCGGGCATGCCAAGAAGCAGCTCAAGGAGAAGGAAGGTAAGAAATACCTTGTTTGAATATGTATAAAAAGGTGCAATTGCAAAAAATGACAGGACTATCGTTGCTATTGTAGGGGCCACGTCTGAGGTGGCGACCCTGAAGCAGGCGCTGGCTGAGGCCGAGAAGAGGGCGGCCACGGAGCGCACTGAGCGGGAGAAGTATGAGGCCGAGGTTGGCAAAGTGCGGCAAGAGCTCCAGGTTCTCATGTAGAAACATGAGAGTTTGGAGCTTGACTCGAAGAAGCGAGTGTCCGAGCTCGTGGCGGCTATTGAAAATGCCAAGTCTGCCAAGACCGAATCCCAGAAGACCCTCCAGGAGTTGGATGAGGTGAAGAAGATAGCGGCGGGTAAGGCATTCTTTATGCAAAGCAAACATATAAACGTGAGTTACTTGTTACTTACCTGAATCCGGAGCGCTCCAGGAGCGTTCGCAAATCTTCCCCGGAGTGTGTCCAATGCCGCCGCATTCTATCGAGCCGAGGAGGGCAGCTCGACAGAGAAGGTGTTCTGGTCTCAGTATGCTGAGGCCGGACACCTCGTACCCCTGAGCGACCAGCTGAAGCAGCTGGTCGAGCTCCACAAGGCAGCCGAACAGGCCATGAAGGGCCTCTTGGTCCGGTTGTGGCCTGGAGAGGCTTCGCCTGGGAGCTATTTCGGGCTGGTGCGGCGGCTGGTGGAGGCCTATCCAAGGCTCGAAGTCATCAAGCGCTCCTTCTGCTTTGAAGGTGCCCGTAGGGCCCTTGCCCGTGCTAAGGTGCACTGGGGCAAGCTCGATGCCGAGAAGCTTGTGAAGGACGGGCCACCGCCGGGGAAAGAGCATCGTAAGCCCGAGAATTACTATAAGGATGTTCTGAAGGGTGCCTGCCTTGTGGTGGATGAATGTTCTAGGGATGTAATTTTTGAGTGAAACTTGCTCGTTTTGTCCTGTGCGCTGGAAACTTGTTCATATGCGCTAAGCAATGCTATTTGTAATTTAAACTATTACCTTCTGTGCGGCTGTTTATCAATTCTGAGAGATGGCGAGTCGTCGGCTTCTGCCCCCGTGCCGCTAGTGCTGGGTTGTTCGGGGATAAACCTGAGCGCTCTTTTTCCCATGTTTGGGTCCTTCGAGGGAGGCGCTCAGCCCAACGAACAAGGCAATCGAACTATAATGCGTGAACACTCTCACTTAGCCATTCTATAATTTTAAATTTCGGCGAAGCCCCTGGTATTCGGAAGACCGAGTTCGGGGCGCGATCCACGCCTTGGCCGGACAGAGCCGGCTCCTCGCCCTAAGCGGCATAAGTCTTTAGGGACTCGAAAGACCTCTCGAACAGCGAGCAGCTCTCGCCTCATCATGACAGTCAGTTTTAGCTTTCTCCACTGAGGTGCTCGGCCCAGCTCAACTGGGGCACAATCGCAGTGGTTCTCCTAGTGCTACCTTAGCCGATATAGTGGAACGTAAGGCACCAAAACATAGGAGCCAGGCAAACCCAACTATTGACCCAAGACATGATTCGGAGCCGATGCATATAATGCTATAAGTTTGGGGTGCCGCACTTGTTAAAGTGTTCGGACTTCTCACACCATATTGAGGGGTACTAAAGCCCCTGGCGTATTTTGGCCGTACCAAATTGTACGGGTGCAACATGTCGTTAAGGAACATATATTTATAAAAAGGTAATGCAAAAATAGACAAAAGCTATGCATTGTTTATTAAAAATAGCTGCGATCAAAGCAAAACGATACAAATAATGCGACAAAAAGTTGGACTATTTAACATGTCTGCTCCAAGGGCAAGCTGCGGAATAGTAAGTGAAACAGGTATACTGCTCGTGATAGAGACCACCTGTGAGTTCCATAATGCGGCCTGGCTTGTCTGCCTCCCTGGTTCTTGAATCGTTTGTGCGGCAATCGAACTACCGAACAGGCCTTCCGAAGGGTGGAGTCCTGAAAGTAAGAGAAAATTAAAAAATCGGCAGCCCCTGGTACGGTTTAAGCCGTGTTTCGAGCGTGCCGTGATGGTGCCCCTCCCCCTGAACCCATGGTATTTTTAGGGCGTAGTTATGTACGCGAAGCACTGATGTCGCCTTTTTGCGAGGGTTGGGGTTGGGGCCGCATTGCTACACCTGCTCGGAACGTGCCAGGCAATCTTGTTGTAGGTTACTCCGGGCACGCTTGATGGTGTCCGGTCGTTTAATGGCCGGACTGGAGAACTACCTGGAGAGGCTGCTTTGTACGTCCGCTGCAAGGGCCGCCGTGTGCTCCTCCGTTCGGAGGGAGCGTTCAGTGTTTCCATTGACCGTAATTACTCCTCGAGGGCCTGGCATCTTGAGCTTAAGGTATGCGTAGTGCGGTACCGCATTGAACTTGGCGAATGCGGTTCGCCCAAGCAGTGCGTGATAACCACTGCGAAACGGGACTATGTCGAAGATTAACTCCTCGCTTCGGAAATTATCCGAAGACCACTTCAAGTGTGACTGAGCTTGTACAGTTGGCCTCTACACCTGGTATTACGCCTTTAAAGGTCGTTTTGGTGGGCTTAATCCTCGAGGGATCTATGCCCATTTTCCGCACTGTATCCTGGTAAAGCAGGTTCAGGCTGCTGCCGCCGTCCATAAGGACTCTAGTGAGATGAAATCCGTCAATAATTGGGTCTAGAACCAATGCGGCGAATCCGCCATGACGGATGCTAGTGGGATGGTCCCTTCGGTCAAAAGTGATCGGGCAGGAGGACCATGGGTTGAACTTTGGGGCAACTGGCTCTACCGCGTATACGTCCCTTAAAGCGCGCTTCCGCTCCCTTTTGGGGACGTGGGTTGCGTATATCATGTTCACCGTCCGCACTTGTGGGGGAAAACCCTTCTGTCCACTTTTGTTCGGTGGCTGGGGCTCCTCGTCGTCGTCGCTATGCAGCCCCTTATCTTCATTTTCGGCGTTTAACTTGCCTGCCTGCTTGAACACCCAACAATCCCTGTTGGTGTGATTGGCCGGCTTTTCGGGGGTGCCATGTATTTGGCACAAGCGGTCGAGTATTCGGTCCAAACTGGACGGGCCCCTAGGATTCCTTTTGAATGGTTTTTTCTGCTGACTGGATTTAGAGCCTCTGAATCCGGCATTAACTGTCTTATCCTCAGCATTGTCGCCGTTAATGCGGCGCTTCTGCTTGCTGCGACGTGACCTGCCTCTACTGTCTCTGGCATCCGAATTACCAGGGTTCTTGGTCATATTGTTGCTATGAGCGAGCCAGCGGTCTTCTCCCGCGCAAAAGAGGGTCATGAGTGTCGTGAGTGCTGCCATAGATTTCGGCTTTTCCTGTCCAAGGTGCCGGGCCAGCCACCCGTCACGGATATTGTGCTTGAAGGCTGCTAGGGCCTCCGCGTCCGGACAGTCGACTATTTGATTTTTCTTTGTTAGGAACCGTGTCCAGAATTGCCTGGCCGATTCCTCTGGCTGCTGAATTACGTGACTTAGGTCATCGCGTCTGCGGGTCACACATAAGTGCCCTGGAAATTGTCAAGGAATGCGGCTTCCAGGTCCTCCCAACAACTGATTGATCCTGTTGGCAAGCTGTTAAGCCAATGCCGAGCTGGTCCTTTAAGCTTGAGTGGGAGGTATTTGATGGCGTGGAAATCATCACCGTGGGCCATGTGGATATGAAGGAGATAATCCTCGATCCATACCGCAGGATCTGTTGTGCCATCATATGATTCGATGTTTAGGGGTTTGAAACCCTCAGGGATTTTATGATCCATTATTTCGTCTGTGAAGCATAGTGGGTGTGCGGCGCCTCTGTACTGGGCTATATCACGACGTAGCTCCAATGAGCTTTGTCTACTGTGTTCGGCCCTGCCGAATTTGTGGCTAGCGTGACGGTTATCGTCTCGAGCCGTGGGGCGCCTTGCCTTGTCCTCCAACATATCTCGCAAGTCCGGCGCATATTCCCATGCCTTGGTACGGGGTGCGGCTTGAGTGGAGGGCCGAGAGGCCTCTCTGTCATGGCCACGAGGTGGTCGGTCGGCCGCATCAAGTGCTTCCTCCTCTAATCGGGGTAGCAAACCTGCGCTTTGGGTAGCTCTTGGAGGGGCGTTCGAGTTTATGCTCTTCAGCCGCAAGGACTTCAGTCCATCTGTCGACTAGCAAATCTTGATCAGCTCTAAGTTGTTGCTGCTTTTTCTTGAGGCTTCTTGCCGTGGCCATAAGCCTACGTTGAAAACGCTCTTACTCGACGGGATCCTCTGGCACGACGAATTCGTCGTCGTCGAGGCTTGCCTCGTCTTCGGAGGGAGGCATATAATTATCGTCCTCGACCTCTGTGTCAGCCACCTTCTCATGAGGGCTGGTTTCTCCATCCTCCTGTGCTAAATCTTGCTGGAGGGGGTTTTCTTTGGCGCTTTCTGGAGTGTTATTATCTCCTATGCTGGAATCGCCGCATTTGTTTTGGCGGGATTTTGAGTGGCGCTGCTGACGCCGGCGCTTAGGCTGTTTCTTGGAGGGGTCATCCTCCGTTGTTTCGTCGCCATCTCCTTCTTTTGGGGTGTCCACCATGTATATGTCATATGACGAGGTGGCTTTCCAGGGCCTAGTAGGCGCTGGTTCTTCATCATCTCCTTCATCGGCTTCCATACCATCGATGTCTTCGGAGTCGAAGTCGAGCATGTCGGTTAAATCATCGACAGTGGCTACAAAGTAGGTGGTGGGTGGGCTTTGAATTTCTTCATCGTCCGAATCCCAACCTTGCTGACCGTAGTCCGGCCAGGACTCTCCTGATAAAGAGAGAGACTTCAGTGTCTTCAGAATATCGCCGAAAGGCAAGTGCTGAAAGATGTCCGCGGCAGTAAACTCCATGATTGGCGCCCAATCGGATTCGATCGGCAGGGGCGCGGATGGTTCGGAGTTCGGAGAGGAGTCTGGCTCCTTGGAGTCATGAATCTCGCGGAGTACGAGGCTGGTGTTCGGCTCAATCGCCATTGGGATTGCAGCCCTCGAGGTGGCGTCCAACCGCCCATCCTCGATTGGTGCAGTTGGCTCCGACTTAAGGGTCAAAGCTGATGCGGGTGCAGCCTCCGGGACACTTTCAGCTGCAGAGCTAGATCATGCTCGTCGGGACAGTGCGGCGCGCTCGGCAGTGGTTCGAATCCATCGAAGATCAAGTCCCCGCGGATGTCAGTCGTGTAGTTTAAATTTCCAAATCTGACTTGACGGCCAGGGGCGTAGCTTTCGATCTGCTCCAGACGGCCAAGTGAATTAGCCCGCAGTGCGAAGCCGCCGAAGACGAAGATCTGTCCGGGGAGAAAAGTCTCACCCTGGACTGCATCGCTATAGTTGATCGTAGGAGCCATCCAGCCTGACGGCGACGACACATAGGAACTCTCAATGAAAGCACCAATGTCGGTGTCAAAACCGGCGGATCTTGGGTAGGGGGTCCCGAACTGTGCGTCTAGGCCGGATGGTAACAAGAGGCAAGGGACACGAAGTTTTACCCAGGTTCGGGCCCTCTCGATGGAGGTAAAACCCTACGTCCTTCTTGATTAATATTGATGATATGGGTAGTACAAGAGTAGATCTACCACGAGATCGGAGAGGCTAAACCATAGAAGCTAGCCTATGGTATGATTATATGTTGTCTATGTTGTCCTACGGACTAAAACCCTCCGGTTTATATAGACACCGGAGAGGGTTAGGGTTACACAAAGTCGGTTACAATGGTAGGAGATCTGTATATCTGTATCGCCAAGCTTGCCTTCCACACCAAGGAAAGTTCCTTCTGGACACGGGACGAAGTCTTCAATCTTGTATCTTCATAGTCCAAGAGTCTGGCTGAAGGTATAGTCCGGCCATCCGGGCACCCCTAATCCAGGACTCCCTTAGTCATCTTGCCTGAAATCCCGCAAGGAAGAAGAACGAGTCTATGAAGAAGAAAAACGAACGAAGTCGAACGAATCCTCACAAACGCGACGTTATAGGAACTAACCCGAAGAAGCAACACCGGAACGAAGCAAACAACATGGTAAACAACCATCACATAATCATGGCATGATGCATGTCCGGTTTAAAGAGGCATGGCATGGCAAAGTGCACAAACAATACTACAAATTAAGTGGAGCTCAATATGCAATGAGTTGCATATTGACGGAACACCACATGACTTATTTAGTTCTCTCTCGTTTAGGTACCCAACAATATTAAATGTTGATTAACATGGCAAGGGGTGAAACATAAGAAAACTACCTATCTAGGCAAGTTTAAATGAGGCCGGAACAACAAATAACAAGTCCAGAAACTCCTCATATGCATATATCAGGGTTAGTACTATTCTGCCCTAAACACAATTTTAGAGTTGTTAAACATGCAAAGTAAAGCCACCATGTAAAACTAGGCATTTTTCTACCCCATTTAGATATAAAGTTTGTTAGGTTTGGAGTTACAATTATTTAGTTATGAAATAAAGCATTTTAGCATGTTATTTAAGCAAACTAAACAAAACAGCAAGTTAAACATTTCAAACATGGATGAAAGTTCAAAATTATTAAACTAGATGAAATTCTAAGCATTTTTCATATATAAAACATTTTAAACCGATGCACCATTTGTGAGTTATGATATGCATGAACTAGGAGGACTTTTCTATAAAACTGCAGTCTCAGGATAATGCTAAAAATCGCAGATGCTAAAAAATACATGGGCCGAAACTTGAACTGGCCCAACAGGTGGAAAATAAGAAAAAAAGGAGGGGTGCTGGAGCTGGCCTCACCCATGGGCCAGGCCCAGCTAGCAGAGGAGGCCAGCGACGCTGGGCCGGGCAAGCGGTGTTGGGCTGCGCCTGGAGAGGAGGCCGGCCCACATGCAACCGACGCGGCGGAGGCGACGTCCTTCGCGCGTCCGGCCACGGCGGGAAACAGGGCGGCGGCGGATGGACTCTCCGGCGACGACGAGGGCCGAAGGCAGCGGGGAGGCCCGGGAACGGCGGAGTTCGGGAATGGATGCGGGGGAGGAAACCGAGGACAGATCTGGGCGTAGCCTTCCCGGATCCGGTTAGAGGAGAGCAGACCGGGGTTCCGGCAATGAACTCGGGCGGGTAGCGGCACTGCAGGGGACACAGAGGGTGAGACAAGAAGAAGGAGAGGAGGGAGGAAGGAGCAGGGTGCGGGGTGGGTCTGACCTGGTGAAGTCACCGGCGAAGTCTCTGGTGGCCGGCGAAGCAAGGCAAAATCGAGACGGCGGCGGGGCTCTGGATCGAGGGGCTCCTCCCCTCGAACTAGATCGGGAGCAAGGAAGCAGGAGGCGTTGGGTAATCGGGCCCAGGGCGGCCCGGGGCGGGCCTCCCGTGGGCTTCACGGGCCGCGGCGGTGGGAGCCGGTTGGGGGCGGCGTGGCCGGCGCCTGTTGGCTGCGGCGGGCGCTGAGGGGTGAGGTGGCAGACCGGGATTGGCCCTAGGGCATGGCAGCGGCGGCAACAAGTGGAGGCTAGGGAGGGGCTCGGCGCTGAAAACAAGGTGGGCGCGGCGGCTAGAACTAGGATGAGGGGTAGGCTACCCAAAATGGAAGGTGAAGGTGTTTAAATAGGAAAGGGGGTTCTAGGGTTAGGGGTTTGCTCCGTTTCGGAGCCTCCGATCGCAATCGAACGGTTCCGGTCGGAGGGGAGGTTTAGGTGGGCTGTAGGTAGGCTGTGCTAGAGAGAGATGGACAGAGAAGAGAGGAGAGAGAGAGACCCGGTAGCAGTTTCAGAGACCGAAAACATCCGACGATAGACGACTATAATACCGCTATAGTTATCCGTTGGGGCATCAAACGAACTCCGAATGCGATGAAATTTGACAAGCGTTCTATATACACTAAAATAAGACCGCACGCCAACTTTCATCGCATTCCGAGAACATTTTCCGGTCACTAATAAAATAATATTTCGGACGTGCCGCGGGCGCGTGCAAGTGTGGTTGGGCTCAGAACGGACAACGGAGAGAACGGGGAGACCGAGACGGATGCAAGTTTTGAAAACATGATGATGCAATGTGGATGATGACATGGCAAGATGCAACACGCAAGCGAAAGACAAGGCAACAACAGCGAATAATTGGAAGACACCTGGCACAACGGTCTCGGGGCGTCACAACATACATCTCAAAGCGACGATGTTTTTCAATCTTATGATCATTTGTCGAAGGTTTGATCTATATGTTGTCATCAATTACCAAAAAGGGGGAGATTGAAAGTGCAACTATCCCTGGGTGGTTTTGGTAATTCCTAACAACATATAGCTCATTGAGCTAATGCTAGTTTAAGATAAATATTTCAGGAAAGCTCAATGATTGGCATGGCATGGATTAGAATGTGGACCCCTCAAAATGCTAAGGACAAAAGATTGGCTCAAGCTCAAAGCACAAGACTCTACATTTTACTTTTAGTGATCCAATATCGCATTGAGTCCATAGGAAAAGCCAATACTATTAAAAGGGGATGAGATGTTGCTTAATGAGTTACTTGCTCAAAATGCTTAGTGATATGCTCCAAAAAACCTCAACTACTTTCTCATATCCACATATGTCCCAAACCAAAATTCAAACTCGGCCCCACCGAAATCTTCTATCCGGCGCTACTGAGTTCACTTGACACAGCCACTGCTAGAAACCCTAATCAATTCAGTCCCACCGATAGGGATCTCGGTCTCACCGAGATGGGATTGCAAACTCTCTGTTTCCCTTTGTAATGTTTCGCTCCAACCGAGATGAGCGATCGGTCCCACCGAGATTGCAATGCGAACTCTCTATTTCCCCTTCGTAACGTTTCGGTCTAAGCGAGATGAGCGAATCGGTCCCGTCAAGTTTGCCTGACCAACTCTCTGTTTGTCTATTACCAAAATCGGTCCCACCAAGTTTGAGTAATTGGTCTCACCGATATTACGTTATGCCCTAACCCTAATGGAATCGGTCCCACCGAGTTGACATGTCGGTCCCACCGAAAATCCTAACGTTCACATTTTGAACTAAATCGGTCTGACCGAGTTTTATGATTCGGTCCCACCGATTTTGGTGATTTGTGTGTAACGGTTAGATTTTGTGTGGAGGCTATATATACCCCTTCACCCACTCTTCATTCGTGGAGAGAGCCATCAGAATATGCCTACACTTCCAACATACATTTTCTGAGAGAGAACCACCTACACTTGTGTTGAGGTCAAGATATTCCATTCCAACCACATAAATCTTGATCTCTAGTCTTCCCCAAGTTGCTTTCCACTCAAATCATCTTTCTACCAAATCCAATCCTATGAGAGAGAGAGTTGAGTGTTCGGGAGACTATCATTTGAAGCACAAGAGCAACACCATCTATTACCTTTTGGAGAGTGGTGTCTCCTAGATTGGTTAGGTGTCACTTGGGAGCCTCCGTCAAGATTGTGGAGTTGAACCAAGGAGTTTGTACGGGCTAGGAGATCGCCTACTTCATGAAGATATACCCTAGTGGAGGCAAGTCCTTTGTGGGCGATGGCCATGGTGGGATAGACAAGGTTGCTTCTTCATGGACCCTTCGTGGGTGGAGCCCTCCGTCGACTCGCGCAACCGTTACCCTTCGTGGGTTGAAGTCTCCATCAACGTGGATGTACGATAGCACCACCTATTGGAACCACACCAAAAATCTTCGTGTCTACATTGCGTTTGCTCCCTCCAAACCCCTCCCTTTACCTTCAGATGCAGTTGTTTTACATTCCGCTGATATACTCTTAGAATTGCATATGTAGGTTGATTACTTGAATTGTGCTAAGTTGCTAAAATCTGCCAAGACTTAAAATTGGGAAAAGGCTAGATTTTTATTTGGTCAAGTAGTCTAATCACCCCCCTATAGACATATTTTCGATCATACAGAGATCCAATATCTCATCGGCATAGTCATGACTATGCCCCTCCATCTTAGAGATGGAGTCTTCGTGAGCCTCAATCGTGTCATTGGCTTCACCAAGTTGTTCCAAGAGAGCAACAAAGTGCTTCTTGGATTTACCCCTGAGCTTACTCATAAAAGACTCAAATTCATTTTCTTCCTCATTGAACCCCTCACTTTCATGAATGCAATCCGTTAAAGAGGGATTAGTAGTGATGGTAGTTTTGATGTTGGGGGTTACCTTGTTGGTGGCTTTGTCCATGAGGCACTTGGCGGTGATGTTCTCGTTGGGTGAGTCGAAGAGGGACACCCGTGGAGTTGTTGCAATGGCAACGGAGGCCATGGAAACCGTCTCACCGTCTTCATCATCGTCATCATCCTCATTGCACTCTTCTTGTGCCACCAACCCCTTGGGAGGAGTCTTCTTGGTGAAGTTGCTCTTGTTTGGGAAGGACTTGGCCTTGTCATTTTGGATGAGCTTGCCACCATTGTCTTCCCTCTTCTCATATGAGCACTCCACAACAAAGTGGCTCACATTGCCACAGTTATAGCAAGTCCTCACTCATTACTTGCCCTTCACGCCACTTGTGTTGTTCTTGTTGAAGTTGGGCGTCGTGTTCTTCTTGCTCCAAAATTGCCTTGAAGCAAGAGCCATGTGCTCATGATAAGAATATTTTGTATCTTCGGGGTTGCTCTCCTCTTCTTCCTCTTCATCCTCTTCTTCCACACTAGCCTTGGCCTTCAATGCAAGGTTGGGCTTCTTTGCTATTTGAGAACGCAACACCGCATTGCCGGTCGTCTTGTCCAAGATACTCATTGCCACAAACTCATCCAACACTTCACTTGAGGACAAGGTGTGGAAGTCCGGCCTTTGATGGATGACAGAGGACATGTCCTTATGGTAAGGCATCACGGCTTTGAGAAACTTGCTCTTGATCCAATTGCCATTTGTATCCTTACTCCCATGATCTCAGAGTGAGACCATGATACATCTCCAACGTATCTATAATTTTTGATTGCTCCATGCTATTATATTATCTGTTTTGGATGTTAGTGGGCTTTATTTTACACTTTTATATCATTTTTGGGACTAACCTATTAACCGGAGGCCCAGCCCATTTTTGGTATTTTCAGCCGGAAGGGGCATTGATCACGGAGGGCCTCTACATCAACTCGATGGCCTCTCCGGTGACGTGTGAGTAGTTTACTTCAGACCTTTGGGTCCATAGCTAGTAGCTAGATGGCTTCTTCTCTCTCTTTGGATCTCAATACAAAGTTCTCCTCGATTCTCTTGGAGATCTATTCGATGTAATCTTCTTTTGTGGTGTGGTTGTCGAGATCTGATGAATTGTGGGTTTATGATCCAGATTATCTATGAACAATATTTGATTCTTCTCTGAATTCTTTTATCTATGATTGGTTTATCTTTTCAAGTCTCTTTGAATTATCAGTTTGGTTTGGCCTACTAGATTGATCTTTCTTGCAATGGGAGAAGTGCTTAGCTTTGGGTTCAATCTTGCGGTGATCGATCCCAGTGACAGTAGGGGAAATGACACATATTGTATTGTTGCCATCGAGGATAAAAGGATGGGGTTTATATCATATTGCATGAGTTTATCCCTCTACATCATGTCATCTTGCTTAAGGCATTACCCTGTTCTTATGAACTTAATACTCTAGATGCATGCTGGATAGCGGTCGATGTGTGGAGTAATAGTACTAGATGTAGAATCGTTTCGGTCTACTTGTCGCAGACATGATGCCTATATACATGATCATGCCTAGATATTCTCATAATTATTCGCTTTTCTATCAATTGATCGACAGTAATTTGTTCACCCACCGTAATACTTATGCTATCTTGAGAGAAGCCACTAGTGAAACCTATGGCCCCCGGGTCTATTTTCCATCATACAAGTTCCAATCTATCTTATTTTGCAATCTTTACTTTCAATCTATACCATGAAAATACCAAAAATATTTATCTTATTATTATTATCTTTATCAGATCTCACTCTTGCAGGTGGTCGTGAAGGGATTGACAACCCCTTTATCGCGTTGGTTGCGAGGTTCTTATTTGTTTGTGTAGGTACGAGGTGACTAGCGCGTGGTCTCCCACTGAATTGATACATTGGTTCTCAAAAACTGAGGGAAATACTTACGCTGCTTTACTGCATCACCCTTTCCTCTTCAAGGGAAAACCAACGCAGTGCTCAAGAGGTAGCAAGAAGGATTTCTAGCGCCGTTGCCGGGGAGATCTACGCCAAGTCAAGACATACCAAGTACCCACCACAACTCTTATCCTCCGCATTACATTATTTTCCATTTTCCTCTCGTTTTCCTCTCCCCCACTTCACCCTTGCCATTCTATTCACCCTATTTTCCGTTCTCCTTCTCTTTTTCTATTTGCCTTTTTGCATGTTTCTTGTCTGCTTGTGTGTTGGATTGCTTGCTTGTCACGATGGCTCAAGATATACTAAATTGTGTGACTTTGCCAATACCAACAATAATGATTTTATTAGCACTCCGATTGCCCCTCTTACCAATGCTGAATCTTGTGAAATCAATACTGCTTTGCTAAATCTTGTCATGAAAGATCCATTTTCTGGCCTTCCTAGTGAAGATGCCACTAGCCATCTAAACAACTTTGTTGATATGTGTGATATGCAAAAGAAGACAGATGTGTATAATGATATTGTTAAGCTTAAGCTATTTCTGTTTTCGCTTAGAGATCGTGCTAAAGCTTGGTTTTCGTCTGTACCTAAAAATACTATTGATTCATGGAATAAGTGCAAAGATGCTTTTATCTCTAAGTATTTTCCTCCCCCTAAGATCATCTCTCTTAGAAACGATATTATGATTTTTAAGCAACTTGATCATGAACATGTTGCACAATCTTGGGAGATGATGAAATTAATGATACGTAATTGCCCTACACATGGTTTAAATTTATGGATGATTATACAGAATTTTTATGCCAGATTGAATTTTGCTTCTACAAATCTTTTAGATTCGGCCGCGGGAGGCACTTTTATGGAAATCACTTTAGGAGAAGCTACCAAACTCCTAGATAATATTATGGTTAATTATTCTCAATGGCACACTGAAAGATCTACTAGTAAAAAAGTGCATGCAATTGAAGAGATTAATGTTTTGAGTGGAAAGATGGATGAACTTATGAAATTGTTTGCTAATAAGAGTGCCCCTAATGATCCTAATGATATGCCTTTGTATACTTTGATTGAGAATAATAATGAATCTATGGATGTGAATTTTGTTGGTAGGAACAATTTTGGTAATAACGCGTATAGAGGTAATTTTAATCCTAGGCCATTTCCTAGTAATTCCTATAATAATTATGGTAATTCCTACAACAATTCTTATGTAAATTACAATAAGATGCCCTCTGATTTTGAATCTAGTATTAAAGAATTTATTACTTCGCAAAAGTGTTTCAATGCTTTGATTGAAGAAAAATTGCTTAAGATTGATGAGTTGGCTAGGAACGTGGATAGAAATTCTCTTGATGTTGATTCTTTGAAACTTAGATCTATTCCACCTAAGCATGATAAAAATGGGTCTCTCAAAGCCATGAGAATTTCCATTGATGAGTGCAAGGAAAGAACCGCTAGGATGCGTGCTAAGAAAGATTGCTTTGTAACAACGTGTTCTTCTAGTTTTCATGATAATAAGGATGAACATCTAAAAGTGATTGATGTGTCCCCTATTAAATCTTTGTTTTGCAATATGAATCCTGATAATGATGGGACTTGAGATGAGTCAACTTTATTTAAAAGGCGTTCCAATGATTCAGAGTTTTTAGATCTTGATGCAAAAATTGTTAAAAGTGGGATTGAAGAGGTTAAAACTTTAAATAGCAATGAACCCACTATCTTGGATTTCAAGGAATTTAATTATGATAATTGCTCTTTGATAGATTGTATTTCCTTGTTGCAATCCGTGCTAAATTCTCCTCATGCTTATAGTCAAAATAAAGCTTTTATTAAATATATTGTTGATGCTTTGATGCAATCTTATGAAGAAAAACTTGAGTTGGAAGTTTCTATCCCAGGAAAACTTTATGATGAGTGGTAACCTACAATAAAAATTAAAATTAAAGATAATGAGTGTTATGCTTTGTGTGATTTGGGTGCTACTGTTTCCACGATTCCAAAAACTTTGTGTGATTTGCTAGGTTTCCGTGATTTTGATGATTGTTCTATAAACTGGCATCTTGAGGATTCCACCATTAAGAAACCTATGGGAAGAATTAATGATATTATTATTGTTGCAAATATCAACTATGTGCCCATAGATTTCATTGTTCTTGATATAGATTGCAATCCTTCATGTCATATTATTCTTGGTAGACCTTTCCTTAGAACGATTGGTGCAATTATTGATATGACGGAAGGGAATATTAAATTCCAATTTCCATTAAGGAAAGGCATGGAACAGTTCCCTATAAATGAAGTTAAATTACCATATGAATCTATTATGAGAGCCACTTATGGATTGCCTACCAAAGATGGCAATACCTAGATCTATCCTTGCTTTTATGCCTAGCTAGGGGCATTAAACGATAGCGCTTGTTGGGAGGCAACCCAATTTTATTTTTATTCCTTGATTTTTGCTCCTGTTTAGTAATAAATAATTTATCTAGCCTCTGTTTTTGTTGTGTGTTTTGTGTTTAATTAGTGTTTGTGCCAAGTGGAACCGTTGGGAAGACTTGGGGAAAGTCTTCTTGATCTTGCTGTAAAAAACAGAAACTTTAGCGCTCACGAGAATTGCTGCCATTTTTATTTGGACAGTGCTATTTAGTTAATTATTTTTTAAGATGATTAATAGATAAATTACTCACGTCCAGAAATTTATTTTAGAATGTTTGGGGTTCCATGAGTTTGCATTAGCTGCAGATTACTACAGACTGTTCTGTTTTTGACAGATTCTGTTTTTCGTGTGTTGTTTGCTTATTTTGATGAATCTATGGCTAGTAAAAGAGTTTATAAACCATAGAGAAGTTGGAATACAGTAGTTTTAACACCAATATAAATCAAGAATGATTTCATTACAGTACCTTGAAGTGGTGTTTTGTTTTCTTTCGCTAAGGGAGCTCACGAGATTTTCTATTTTGAGTTTTGTGTTGTGAAGTTTTCAAGTTTTGGGTAAAGATTTGATGGATTATGGAACAAGGAGTGGCAAGAGACTAAGCTTGGTGATGCCCATGGCACCCCAAGGTAAAATTCAAGGACACCAAAAAGCCTAAGCTTGGGGATGCCCCGGAAGGCATCCCCTCTTTCGTCTTCGTCTATCGGTAACTTTACTTGGAGCTATATTTTTATTCACCACATGATATGTGTTTTGCTTGGAGCGTCTTGTATGATTTGAGTCTTTGATTTTTAGTTTACCACAATCATCCTTGCTGTACACTGAAAGTGCGTTATATCGACTAGAGGGGGGTGAATAGGCGATTTTTATGAATTCTTCACTGAGGAATTTGCAGGTGAGGAAATTCCTTAGCGAAGAACTACTAGCAGCGGAATAAGTACTCAAAAGTAAACATAACAGAACACAAGCATAGTCATCATGATGAAATGAAGACATGCACAGAGTACAGAAAGCATAAGCACAGGATAACACAGGATGAAGACAAACAGACTGAAGAAATTGAACTGAGGAAATTGAGAAAATCTTCAGTCAAAGTCTTCAAGCACGGATATGAACAAGCACACAACACAGTTATGAGGAAATGAAAGAGTTGAGGAAATAGAACCAGTAAGCTTGGTGAAGACAATGATTTGGTAGACCAGTTCCAACTGATGTCTCAGTTGTACGTGTGGTTAGGGTGGCTAGGTATTTAAACCTGAGGACACACAGTCCCAGACACCCGGTCCTGAACACGCAGCTCAGGACACTCAGTCCTCACCGTATTCCCCTTGAGCTAAGGTCACACAAACCTCGCCCAATCACTCGTGGTAAGTCTTCAGGTGACTTCCGAACCTTCACTAACTTGGTCACTTGGCGATCCACAATTCCTCTTGGATGCTCTAGACCATGACGCCTAACCGTTTGGAAGAAGCATAGTCTTCAAAGGTAACAAGCGTCGGATCCATGCAGGATCAATCTCTTCAGTGATGCTCAATCACTTGGGGTTTGTAGGTGTTTGGGTTTGGGTTTTCCTCACTTGATGATTTTCGCTCAAAGTCCTCGTGTAAGTGCATCTAGTGCCCCTTAGTGGTTTTGGTGTATTGAAGACTTACAGGTTAAGGGACTAATGCATTTGTGAGTATACACAGGTCTAAATGTCTATGAGGAGCTTGATATTTACAGAGAAAGTCGACCCCTAAAAATGAAGTTCTTCGACTGAAGACTTTGGATCAGTGAAGACTTTCTGAAGACTTTGAAAGTGAAGAAATTGGTGTGACCTTGAAGACTTGGTATTCGTTCGAGGAACATGAAGCGTAAAGACTTTTGTTTTCATAGTTTCATGGAAACACCGCACTGTTAAAGGGGGTCGAGGAAATACTAAAGAAAATTTCCACGTGATGCTCAAACTCAAAATCCTACACCTACCAATCCCTTCGAGTGAAGCCATTGGAAATCTAATACAGTTCAGTCAATTTCTTCAGTGACAGAGACGAAGTTCTTCTGGTCTCTGAGGAATTTGTCCTGACTGAGGAGTTAGGAATTCGCCAATGCGGATTGCCTACACATGAGGAACATGATAGCTGTAAGTGCATCTAGTGCCCCTTAGTGATTTTGGTGTATTGAAGACTTATAGGTTAAGGGACTAATGCGTGTGTGAGTGTACAAAGGTCTATAAGTCTATGAGGAGTTTGATATTTACAGGAAAAGTCGACCCCTAAAAATGAATATCTTCGACTGAAGATTTTGGTATTTCTGAAGGCTTTCATGAAGACTTTGAAAGTGAAGAAATTGGTGTGTCCGTGAAGACTTGATATTCATGCGAGGAATATGAAGCTTGAAGACTTTCGTTTTCATAGTTTTGTTTTTCTCTTTCTTGAGTCATAGGAAACACCGTACTGTTAAAGGGGGTCGAGGAAATAGTAAGGAAAAATTTCCAAGTGATGCTCAACACCAAATCCTACACCTACCAATCCCTTTGAGTGAAGCCATTGGAAATCTCATACAGTTCAGTCGATTTCTTCAGTGACAGAGACGAAGTTCTTCTGGTCTCTGAGGAATTTTTCCTAACTGAGGAGTTAGGAATTCGCCAGTGTGGATTGCCTACACAGTGAGGAACATGATAGCCCTGGGGATTTTGGTACTCAAAATTCCGACCGTTGCTGTGCTATGCGCCAGCTGTTACAAAATATCTATCCACCTAACAGTCATATCATTGAAGGGCCTTTATGTCTTATCATGTCGGGCTGCTCCCTAGGCTATAAATAGCCGCCCCCTACAACCACTAGTTGGTAGAGGCTTCTACGAAAGAAACTGACACTTGTCAATTTAGAGCAACCCATCCTCCGAGGACTTTGAGCGAAAATCATCAAGTGAGGAAAAACCAAAAACCCAAAACCCAAACACCTACAAACCCCAAGTGATTGAGCATCACTGAAGAGATTGATCCTGAGTGGATCCGACGGTTGTTACCTTTGAAGACTGTGCTTCTTCCAGACGGTTAGGCGTCATGGTCTAGAGCATCCAAGAGGAATTGTGGATCACCGAGTGACCAAGTTTGGAAGGTTTGGAAGTCGCCTGAAGACTTACCACGAGTCATTGGACGAGGTCTGTGTGACCTTAGTTCAAGGAGAATACGGTGAGGACTGGGTGTCTTGGACTAAGTGTCCTTGACTGGGTGTCCGGTACTGTGTGTCCTTGAGTTTAAATACTCAGCCGCTCCAACCAGACGTACAACTGAGACAGCAGTTGGAACTGGTCTACCAAATCATTGTCTTCACCAAGCTTACTGGTTCTATTTCCTCAACTCTTCCATTTCCTCATAATTGTGCTGTGTGTTTGTTCATATTTGTGTTAAAAGACCTTGACTGAAGACTTTCTCAATTTCCTCAGTTCAATTTCTTCAGTCTGTTTGTCTTCATCCTATGTTATCCTGTGATTACGCTTCCTGTACTATGTGCCTGTCTTCATTTCATCATGATGACTATGCTTGTATTCTGTTATGTTTACCTTTGAGTACTTATTCCGCTGCTAGTAGTTCTTCGCTAAGGAATTTCATCATCGGCGAATTCCTTAGTGAAGAATTTCATAAAAATCGCCTATTCCCCCCCCCTCTAGTCGATATAACGCACTTTCAATTGGTATCAGAGCAAGGTACTCCCTTGTTCTGTGTGATTTTGGTTTTACCGCCTGGAGTTTTAGTTATGTCGACCGCAGGTATGAAGAAAGTGACATGCCCCATCTTTGACGGTCATGATTATCCCAAGTGGATGGCCATGATGAGGAAGCGCCTCATGGCAATGAACAGCGAGCTCTGGACCGTCACTGAGATTGGTCTTACCGATCTATGCAAGATGGCGGACACTAATGATATTCGCAAGTACACTCAACTTGACATCATGGCGAAGGATATCATTTGTTCCTGCCTATCCAGAGATGAATTCAGGCGCATTATGCATCTTTGCAATGCGAAGCTTATCTGGGATTGAATCTCTGACGTCTATGAAGGACATCAAACTTTTCATGATCCCTGGTTTGAGTATTTCAAGGAATCACTCAAAACGATGATTTTCGAACCTAAACCATCATCTTCTACACCATGCCTCATGGCAAAAGGTGCCAAGGTAACCGAATGTTCCTCAACCGAGTCGAGTGATGATGAATCTGATGATGATTTTGAACCTAGCTATACAAAGCTTGTTTATATTGCCACTAAACAACAAAAGGCTTTAGAAAAGTTTCAAAACATGCTAAATAAAAATGATGATATGTTGGGTGAAGAAATGGATCGCACTGAAACTTTGACTGAAAATCTTCAGAGACTTCAGTCCAAGCTTGACAAACTTCAAAGTCATCATAACACTCTCTTATCGGATCATGAGAAGCTTTCTTATGAATTTCTTCAAAGAAAGCAAGACCTTGAGAAGCTAAGAATGAGTTATGAAGATCTTTAGAAGGAGCGTGATTCATTGCTTGCTCAACAAATCAGCGCATCTCAGGAAGAATTTGTTCCTCCATTCTTGAAGTGCATTGAACGTGAATCTGCTAATTCTTCACCTAAATGTTCAAATGCTGCTAATGTTTTAAATTCTTCACATCCCTCTGCTATCACTAATTCCTCATCTGAGGACATTGCTAGTATCACTGACGATGCAGGGCTAAAGGAATTGTACACGACAGGTGAAAGGATCGATATGGTTGACTAGAGGGGGGGTGAATAGGCAACTAACAATTTTTAGCTTTTCTTTAACAATTTAAAATTTGCATCAAAGTAGGTTCTCTAGATATGCAACTAGGTGAGCAACCTATATGATGCAACAGGGATAGGAACACAAGCAAGCAAGAGATATGAAACAAATAAGCTTGCTCAAATAAAGGCACGAGATAACCAAGAGTGGAGACGGTGGAGATGAGGATGTGTTGCCGAAGTTCCTTCCCTTTGAGAGGAAGTACGTCTCCGTTGGAGTGGTGTGGAGGCACAATGCTCCCCAAGAAGCCACTAGGGCCACCGTATTCTCCTCACGCCCTCACACAATGCGAGAAGTCGTGATTCCACTATTGGTGCCCTTGAAGGCGGCGACCGAACCTTTACAAACAAGGTTGGGGCTCTCTCCACAACTTAATTGGAGGCTCCCAACGAAACCACGAAGCTTCACCACAATGGAATATGGCTCCGAGGTGACCTCAACCGTCTAGGGTGCTCAAACACCCAAGAGTAACAAAATCCTCACAAGAAAGTATGGGGAAGCAAATATCCTTTGGTGGAAGTGTAGATCTAGGTCTCCTCCTTCAATCCCAAGCAAATCAACAAGTTTGAGTGGCTAGAGAGAGAGAGATCGGGCAAGAGAGCTTGAAGTGCATTAATGGTGGAGTGAGAGAGGTCAAAGGTGAGAGTGGTAGGTGGGAGAAGCTCTCTTAAATACCAACCCTAAAAATCCAGCCGTTGCTGCGTTTTCCGCCCCGCAGCGGTACAACCGGTCCATGTCCCGGTACAACCAGGACTCACGGTGTAGCTGCAGAACCCTACCAGGCGGTACAACCGGGCTACTAGGCGGTGGTACCAGTTAAGAGAAATGACCGGACCAACCGCCCAGCCACCGCACAACTACCGCCTCAAAACAGAGATGAGACCGGTACTTGAGCGGTGCAAGACCGGAACAACCGCATGGCCTTGAGCTCTTGGATGGCGAAGTACTGAGCAGAAGAACCGCTCAGACCACCGGTGGTACCGGTCACTGAGGATCGACCGGATCAATCGGGCCACCACCTCCCGAGAACCGCATCAAAACAGAACCTTGAACGGTACTTGAGCGGTGCATGGCTGGAACCACCGCCCTAGCCTTTGTTGAGCAAGGTGGCGGTACCACCGCCCGGAGGCAGCGGTACAACTGCTCGGTCAAGGCTGGAGAGCGTCAAGGTCCAGCGGTACAACCGCCGGGAAGAGCAGAAACCAGACGGAAAGACAGGGGGGACTCTCTCTCTCACAACTGAGGATGACAAAGGAGGGGTGATGAACGTGTACGTGAAAAGATTCCCCCAGAGCTTCCTAATGAGGATTCTCTCTTGATAGTACGGGTACTCTATGACCAAAGAAAATAAAAGCGTAGAGGACACGTCTTCGATCTTTTCCTACGAGAGGCAATAGCAATCCGACGAAAGCCTAAGCATCGAGAACCTGAAACATATAGCACACGATTAGAACACAAAGGGTTGTCATCATCATCCAAAACATAAAGTAGGGAAATGCCCTTTCAATCTCCCCCTTTTTGGTGGATGATGACAACAACATGATTTGCAAGAGATAAGTCAATGAAATCTAGACGGAACTCCCCCTGAGTGTGTGCCCCAAAAGGAACTAGCTGTTAGAAAGCATGGGCACACTTTCAGGACTAGACTCCCCCTAGATATTATAAACTCACCACTCTGAGCACAAAAGGAGGGATAATATAATACTTAGAGTGCAATAATAACGATAATGACCGATGAACGAAAAAGTAAACAGAGTAACAAGTCTCACACACAGCAAGGAACGAAACAAGTCCACGAACAAAGACCAACAAAGAGAAAAACCCATGCAAATCCCCAAGACCTATAGAACCCTCTCCCCCTTTGGCATCAAGACACCAAAAAGGAAAAGAGCGAAGCTAGCGTCCCAAAGCTCAGGCATCCTCCTCCGACTCCTCGGTCGCATCTGGATCCTCATCATCAAAGTCGTCATCGTCGTCGTCATCGGATTCGTCCATGGCATTGTCAGCTGCTGCAAATGAGGAGGATGGCTGGGGAGGGGCTTCATCATCAGTCCAGGTGCTATGGGTAGAAATCCAACGCACCTCCGGGGTGGTGATCTTCTCAGAGCCACTCTGAATTGGCATGTTGAGGTGCTTCATCATTGCAATTTGGTGACGCCGTGCAAGCTTCTCATTGACATGTGCCTCATACATCCTCTTCTGGATGTCAGCCTGGAGACAAAAGGTCTTCTTTACCTTGGCAGTGAGCTTGGCCACCCATGAAGGCTTGGCCCCTGGCTCCATCTCAAAGTCCTCATCGTCAGAAGTAGCATAGACATCCTAAGGAGCATTTGCAGGGAAGTGAGGCTCGGCATGCTTCTTCTTCTTAAGGAGCTTGACCTCATGAACAGTGAGGTTGTCTGGATAAGTGAGGAGCTCTCCAGGACGACGAACAGCCCACACAGAGTTCAGAAAGCACATGACAAACGAAGCATAGATTGGGACTTTACGGTAGATTACCATGTTGTACATCTCATGCCACAACCAATTGGACACATCAAACATTGCCCCTGTCCCCACCATGGTCTTCATAGCCACCATCAAATCAACCAGATAACCATGAATCTCAACTTGATTGCCCACCTTGGGCAAGAGCACATTGCGGAACACTTGGTGCATGATGTCATACACTTTCTCCAAATCCTTGGATTCTCCAATAATCCCACGGCCCTGAATGTACAGAGGGGCAAGCTTCTCCTTAGGCATGGATTCAGGAAGGTCATGAGGACGAATGCCACCCCTTCCTTCCAGACCAGTATCCTCGTACCCAATAGCATTGCAGAATGCCCTCCAGGGAACTTGAAATAGTTCATCACGACACATGAAAGTGAGAGTGCGTGTGTCATCTTCCCCAAAATGAACCGTGGCATAGAACTGATGGATGAGTTGAACATCAAAGTCACAGTTGACTGACATGAGCTTGACAAGATCAAACTCCTCGCAGAGAGCCAGCACCTCACCAAAATACTCCATGTTGTTCCGCCAATGGTCAAGATCAATTGTCCACTTCTTGGCATACCTGTTCTTGTTGTGCTCAAAGAGTTCATGAACAATCCGCACTTGCATTTCATTCCGGAACTGAACGGTGGTCCAACGGGGAGCAATGGGAACCTCATACGGATTCTTTGATCGGAAGGCTTCCCAATCCTTGGCTTTCCAACGATGCAACGGCATAACCACACGTTGCTTAGCAGCTGCAGACTTTTCACGGCGAGTGAGCTTGGTGGGAATCACAACTTCTTCTTCATCATCAGACACAACCGGGCGCAAGGTCCTTCGTGCCCTCTTCTTGGTCTTGCGAGGAGCAGAGCGAGAACTAGAGCCACCTGAACACACACATGAAAAAAAAACACAAAAACCCAACAAGGATGAGAGGATTGCACCCACTAGCAGAAAAGGAACAAGTTGCAACAACAGAGAAGATAGAACAGTGCTTTGTGATTGATATGCTCCGGTTGTACCGGATCTTCCGCCGGTAGTACCGCTCCAGCAGTTGTACCGACCGTAGGGGCGGTAGAACCGCTGACACTGGCACTACCAGGGAAGATAGATCTAACTGAGGCATACGAATCACACAAGTAATATTCCAAATTCTAAGTGCTGCAAATAAGACAGGAGGCAAACAAGGATCTCTTCTACTCCATGGTTGAAACACTAATCGTGGAAAGTTAAGTAATGCCCTAGACAAAGGAAGAACCCTAGAAAGATCTAGGAGCAAATAACACGAGGCATTACCACCATCCATGGGAAGAGATCGGGAGGCCTCCACGGAGAGAATCCACGGAGAGCCAAGGATCCGAAGCGCGAGACGCACTCCGGGGCAGGGGTAGAGATGGCCGGCGGCTAGGGCAAAGAGAAGAGGAACAAGGATGAAGGGAAAAAAGACAACCCTTCAGCCCCGTCGAGTATATATAGGCCCATAGACACGCCCCGGTAGTACCGCTTTGGGGAGTGGTTGTACCGCTCGTCTGGTACCAACCGGTGGTTGGAGGCAATACTTCCGGTGCCAGGGAGGCAGCGGTAGTACCGCTCGGCGTCAACCGGTAGTACCGGACGTAGGTTACCGTGGGTGGGGGCGGTGGAACCTCCCAAGCACCGAACGGAGACCCATTAGGACGGCACAACCCGGTACCAGCGGTAGAACCGCCCGTGATACCGGTTGTACCGCCCGTCCACCTATGCCCAAGCCAAGATCAAATGAGTGCAATCCGAAGGGAGGAAGAAAGAGCACAAAACAGGAGAGAAGCAACACCCTAGGAGAACCCAACATAAGAGCAAAGAAAGAACGAGAGAAAAACAACACGAGAACAACAAGGCTAACTCCAACCTCCCGAAGAGAGGACGGTGGCCGAAGCCACCTATGTTTGAGTCAATTGGTATGGCACCGCGAAGAATTATCCTTGGGTCCATGACCAAAACTCGTCTTTGAAGCACAAGTACCATCAAACATGGCTAATGTGAAAGACTCGATCAATTTATGCATAATGGGGGGAGGGAGAGTTCATTGAGAGAACATCACTCCCCCTATGTTCATGCCTACATCTAAACAAGACAACATGTTGAGTACGGTGGGGTGTGCAAGAGTTCAAGCAACATTGCTCGAATCAATGATATTTCGCTCATGCCTTAACTCGCGCAATCTTGCTTCATCCAAGGGCTTCGTGAAGATATCTGCAAGGTTATCATGAGTGTTGACATAGTTGAGCTCGATCTCTCCTCGCCTAATGTGATCCCGGATGAAGTGATACCAGATCTCAATATGCTTCGTCTTGAAGTGTTGCACCGGGTTGAGAGAGATCTTGATGGCACTTTCATTATCACACCAAAAAGGCACTTTGTCACAAATGACACCGTAATCCTTTAAAGTTTGCCTCATCCATAAGAGTTGTGCACAACAACTCCCGGCTGCAACATACTCCGCCTCGGTGGACGAGAGAGACACACAACTTTGCTTTTTGGAAGACCAACTTACCAAAGAGCAACCAAGGAATTGGCACCCTCCGGAAGTGGACTTCCTATCCACTTTGTCTCCCGCCCAATCGGAATCCGAGTACCCTACAAGCTTGAAGTTTGATCCTCTTGGATACCATAAGCCAAAGTTTGGGGTATGAGCCAAATATCGAAAGATTCGTTTGACCGCCACATAGTGACTTTCCTTAGGTGCGGCTTGAAACCGTGCACAAATTCCCACACTCAACATGATATCCGATCTAGATGCACAAAGGTAAAGCAAGGAACCAATCATAGAGTGATATACCTTTTGATCCACCACTTTACCATTGGGATCTAAGTCAAGTTGGCACTTGGTGGGCATTGGAGTGGAAGCCGGCTTGACGTCACTTAGTTTGAATCTCTTGAGCATGTCTTGAGTGTATTTGGATTGATTGATGAAGGTTCCTTCTCTTCTTTGCTTCACTTCGAACCCTAGAAAGAATTTCAACTCTCCCATGGAGGACATCTCTAACTTTGAGGCCATGAGAGCGGCAAATTCCTCATTGAAAGCCTTGTTAGGAGAACCAAAGATAATGTCATCAACATATAATTGGCACACAAACAACTCACCTTTGACCTTCTTAGTAAAAAGAGTGGGGTCAATTAGCCCAACTTCAAAACCACGATCTTGTAACAACTCGGTAAGGTGGTCATACCACGCACGTGGGGCTTGTTTAAGGCCATAGAGTGCCTTATCGAGTTGATACACATGATCGGGAAGGTAGGGATCCTCGAACCCGGGGGGTTGCTTGACGTAAACCAATTCATTAATAGGACCATTAAGAAAAGCACTCTTCACATCCATTTGTTGTAACTTAAACTTATGATGAGAAGCATATGCAATCAACATGCGAATGGATTCAAGACGAGCAACGGGAGCAAAGGTTTCACCGTAGTCGATACCCTCGACTTGGGAGTAGCCTTGTGCTACCAAACGAGCTTTGTTGAGAATGATAATCCCATGGGTATCTTGCTTGTTCTTGAAAATCCACTTGGTTCCAATGAAATTATGGTTCCCCGTTGGCCTTAGCACCAATCTCCACACTTTGTTGCGCTCGAAGTTGTTGAGTTCTTCATGCATGGCATTGAGCCAATCCGGATCTTCTAGCGCCTCATAGACCTTGTGGGGTTCCACACAAGAGACAAACGCGTGATGCTCACAATAATTTGCTAATTGTCTACGAGTGCTTACCCCCTTTCTTAAGCTTCCAAGCACATTCGTCATGAGATGATCCTTGCTGGAGAGCTTGGATGCAATCTTGGCGGCACGACGCTCTAATTCCTCCTCGGTGGTGAGTTGAGGAGCGGTTACTTGATCATCTTGAGCGTCGCCATGAACTTGTTCTTGATCTTGAACTTGTTCGGGGGAGAGAACTTGACCTTGGGCATCACTTGGTGTGTCAACACCGTCTTGAGTATGATCTTGCCCTTGGTCTTGTGCATGAGGTTGAGGGCCTTCACTTTGTTCTTCAGAAGCGTGTGGGCCTTGGGTTGGTGATGGCTCCACTTGAGTGGAGCTTTGTCCTTCTCCTTCGGCCACAAGGGGTTCCTCAATGGGTAGGATAAAGCCAACACCCATTCTTCTTATGGCTTGGGGAGGAATTTCATCACCTACATCACAAGTGCCACTTTGCTCCACTTGGGAGCCGTTATTCTCATCAAACTCCACATTACACGTCTCCTCAATAAGTCCCGTGGATTTATTGAGGACACGGTAAGCATGAGAGTTTCTAGCATAACCAACAAATATGCCCTCATAAGCTCTAGCCTCAAATTTACACAACCGAACACCTTTCTTGAGAATGAAACACTTACACCCGAATACCCGGAAGTACTTGAGGTTGGGCTTGTTACCGGTGAGTATCTCATATGGAGTCTTGTTCAAGCCCTTGCGGAGGTAGAGCCGATTGGATGCATGACACGCGGTGTTGATGGCTTCGGCCCAAAAGTTGTACGGAGACTTGAACTCCGCCATCATGGTCCTTGCCACATCCATCAATGTCCGGTTCTTCCTCTCCGCAACACCATTTTGTTAAGGGGTGTAGGGTGCGGAATATTGATGCTTGATTCCCTCATCACTAAGAAACTCATCCAAGGTGTAGTTCTTGAACTCGGTGCCGTTGTCACTTATTATTGTCAAGATTTTTGCATTGTGTTGACGTTGTGCTTCATTTGCAAAGTCAATGACAATTTGTTGGGTCTCGCTCTTCCTCTTGAAGAAATACACCCATGTGTACCTTGAGTAGTCATCCACAATCACCAAGCAATACTTCCTACCTCCAAGACTATCGAAGGATGGAGGCCCAAAGAGATCCATGTGAAGGAGATCCAAAGGCCTCTTCTAATAAATGATAGTCGTGGGAGTGTGAGCCTTCTCATGTAGCTTTCCTTCGATACAGGCACTGCAAGCACGATCTTTAGCAAAACTAACATTCGTTAGTCAACGAACATGGTCCCCCATGAGGAGACTTTGCAAAGATCTCATATTGACATGGGCTAAACGGCGATGCCAAAGCCATCCCACATCAACTTTAGCCATTAGGCACGTCGCGGTCTTAGTGGGTCGCTCCGAAAAGGTAATCACATATAGACCGTTCTCGACATGCCCAACAAAGGCTACTTTAAGAGTCTTGCTCCACAAGAGGGCCACGGTATCGATATCAAAGAAAGTGGCAAAGCCCATGATTGCAAGTTGACGAACCGAAAGTAAATTGTATGCAAGGGACTCAACAAGCATGACCTTCTCGATCGTGAGATCATGAGAGATGACCACCTTGCCAAGTCCCAATACCTTAGAAGATGAGGCGTCACCCCACTCGACATTGGTGGGCATAGATGGAACCTTGTGCACGTCCACCACCAAGTCCTTGCTTCCGGTCATATGATTTGTAGCTCCGCTATCGAGCAACCATGATCCCCCACCGGAAGCAAACACCTACAAGAGATCAATGCTTGGTTTTAGGTACCCATTTTGCAATGGGTCCTTTGATGTTAGTAACAAGGGTCTTTGGAACCCAAATAGACCATTCAATGTATTCATGAAGAGAACCAACAAATTTGGCATAAACATGCCCATCACAAGCACGACATAACACATAAGAAGGATTAAAATCGCCGGCTTTGTTGGGAGGGGTGGCATTGCCCTTCTTGACATTGCCGCCCTTTGCAATGTTCTTCTTCTTCTCCTTGGGCACACTCTCTCCCTCCTTCACAAAGGTTTGCATGAGAGGAGGAGGTCGTTTGGTCTTGTCATTCTTCTTCTTGTTCTTGGAGTTGGGCACGTACCCAACCCCTTCCTTGGCCACGACTTCCTTTTGACTACTCAAAAGGTCGTTGAGGTTCTTTTCACCTTGTATGCATGACACAAGGCCTTTCTCAAGCTGCTCCTTCAACTTAGCATTTTCCTCAACAAGATGTATATGCTCACAACACGGGTTAGTAGCATTTGCATTGTCAATTAAAACCATATGAGGAAATGTGGCTTTCTCCTTAGTTAGCTTCACTTGGAGTTGATCATGAGACTCCTTGAGACTAGCGTGAATACCCTTCAAGGCCTTGTGGGCCTTGTCAAGTATATCAAACTCCTCCTTGAGTCTAGCAAGATCAAACCCAAGTTTGGCCTTCTCGGAATTTAGCACACGAGAAACAACAAGAGCATGATCATGATATTTCTTTAATTTAGCATGATCTTCGTTGTGTGACTCCTCAAGAGCCAAACGTACACCACGCTCTTCCTCAAGAGCATTGGAAAGATCCGAAATCTCATCGGCATAGTCACGACTATGCCCTTCCATCTTAGAGATGGTATCTTCGTGAGCATCGATCATGTCATTGGCTTCACCAAGTTGTTCCAAGAGAGCAACAAAGTGCTTCTTGGACTTGCCCTTGAGTTTACCCATAAAGGTCTCAAACTCATCCTCCTCCACATTAGTTCCCTCATGTTCACCAATGCAATCCATTGAAGAAGGATGATTGATGATGATAGTTTTGATGTTGGGGGTTACCTTGTTGGTGGCTTTAGCCATGAGGCACTTGGCGGTGATGCTCTAATTGGGTGAGTCGAAGAGAGACACCCGTGGAGTCGTTGCAATGGCAACAGAGGCCATGGCAACCGACTCATCACTTTCATCATCGTCATCATCCTCATTGTACTCTTCTTGTACCACCAATTCCCTGGGAGGCGTCTTCTTAGTGAAGTTGCTCTTGTTGGGGAACGACTTGGCCTTGTCCTTTCGGATGAGCTTGCCACCATTGTCTTCCCTCTTCTCATACGGGCATTCCGCAACAAAATGACTCACGTTGCCGCAATTGTAGCAAGTCCTTACACGTTGCTTGCCCTTCGTGCCACTTGAGTTGTTTTTGCTAAAGTTTGGCCTCGAGTTTTTCTTGCTCCAAAATTGCCTTGAAGCAAGTGCCATGTGTTCATGATATGCATACTTCGTATCTTCGGGGTTGCTCTCCTATTCTTCCTCTTCTTCTTCTTCAACAGTGAGCTTGGCCTTCAATGCAAGGTTAGGCCTCTTTGCCCTTTGAGAACGAAGCACCGCATTGTCGGCGGTCTTGTCCAAAATGTTCATGGCCACAAACTCATCCAACACTTTGCTTGAGGTCAAAGTGTGGAAGTCCGGTCTCTGACGAATGACAGAGGACATGGCCTTGTGATAGGGCATCATTGCCTTGAGGAATTTGCGCTTGATCCAATTGTCATTCGTGTCCTTGCTCCCGTGATCTCGTAGTGAGACAGCGAGTTTGGTTACTCTCCGATAAAGCTAACGAGGTTCTTCATCTTCTTTCATTGCAAACTCATCGGCCTCATCTTGTACCACTTCATAGTTGGAGCGTTGAATGCTTGCGCTTCCCCAGTAGAGAGAGACAACACAATGCCATGCATCTTTGGCCAAGGCGAAGGGACGAAGATGAGGTAGGTCTTCGGGTGGAATTGCATCTTGAATGATGAAGAGAGCATTCTCATTGAATTGATTGTCCGCGGCTTCTCGAGGAGTGAAGTTTCTTGGATCATGCGGATAGAAACCTTCTTCAATGATTCTCCAAAGGTTAGTGTTCACATGATTTAAATGACGTTTAAAGCGGTAAACCCAAGAATCAAAGTCCTCATTTTTCACAATCTTAGGGGGAGGACCGGCATGATTCAAATGAGTGGAAGGAACCGGCCCACCATAAACAAGTGGTGGTTCCACATGGGCAAAAATGCCAGTGAAATTCTTACCACTAGAAGAAGGAGCCTTTTCACTACTAGCTTCCCCCTTGTCGGGGATAGCATCTGTCACCTTGTCGGCGGGGTCACCCACTTTCAACGGTGCGGTGGATAGTTTAAGCCCCTCAAGAAATTTAGTAAACATGCTTTCAACTTCAGTCATCATGGAGGTTTTCAATATCTCCAAGGCCACATTGAACTCCTCACGAGAGACCGAGGTTCCCCCATCGCCCGTAGACGAGGTCGGATTCACACTGGAGTGTTCCTCCACACCGTCTACGGTATCAACCATACTCTTTGGATGATAAAGTCCTTAATAAAGAGACGAGGCTCTGATACCAATTGAAAGGATCGATATGGTTGACTAGAGGGGGGTGAATAGGCAACTAACAATTTTTAGCTTTCTTTCACAATTTAAACTTTGCATCAAAGTAGGTTGTCTAGATATGCAACTAGGTGAGCAACCTATATGATGCAACAAGGATAGGAACACAAGCAAGCAAGAGATATGAAACAAATAAGCTTGCTCAAATAAAGGCACGAGATAACCAAGAGTGGAGACGGTGGAGACGAGGATGTGTTGCCGAAGTTCCTTCCCTTTGAGAGGAACTACGTCTCCGTTGGAGCGGTGTGGAGGCACAATGCTCCCCAAGAAGCCACTAGGGCCACCGTATTCTCCTCACGCCCTCACACAATGCGAGAAGTCGTGATTCCACTATTGGTGCCCTTGAAGGCGGCGACCGAACCTTTACAAACAAGGTTGGGGCTCTCTCCACAACTTAATTGGAGGCTCCCAAAGAAACCACGAAGCTTCACCACAATGGAATATGGCTCCGAGGTGACCTCAACCGTCTAGGGTGCTCAAACACCCAAGAGTAACAAAATTCTCAAAAGAAAGTATGGGGGAAGCAAATATCCTTTGGTGGAAGTGTAGATCTAGGTCTCCTCCTTCAATCCCTAGCAAATCAACAAGTTTGAGTGGCTAGAGAGAGAGATCGGGCAAGAGAGCTTGAAGTGCATTAATGGTGGAGTGAGAGAGGTCAAAGGTGAGAGTGGTAGGTGCGAGAAGCTCTCTTAAATACCAACCCTAAAAATCCAGCCGTTGCTGCGTTTTCAGCCCCGCAGTGGTACAACCGGTCCTTGTCCTGGTACAACCGGGACTCACGGTGTAGCTGCAGAACCCTACCAGGCGGTACAACCAGGCTACTAGGTGGTGGTACCGGTTAAGAGAAATGACCGGACGAACCGCCCAGCCACCGCACAACTACCGCCTCAAAACAGAGATGAGACCGGTACTTGAGCGGTGCAAGACTGGAACAACCGCATGGCCTTGAGCTCTTGGAGGCAAACTACTGAGTGGAAGAACCGCTCAGACCACCGGTGGTACCGGTCACTGAGGATCGACCGGATCAACCCGGCCACCACCGCTCGAGAACCCCATCAAAACAGAACCTTGAGCGGTGCATGGCCGGAACCACCGCCCTAGCCTTTGTTGAGCAAGGTGGCGGTACCACCGCCAGGAGGCAGCGGTACAACCGCTCGGTCAAGGCTGGAGAGCGTCAAGGTCCAGCGGTACAACCGCTCCAGGGAGCGGTACAACCGCTGGGAAGAGCAGAAACCAGAGGAAAGACAAGGGGAACTCTCTCTCTCACAACTGAGGAAGACAAAGGAGGGGTGATGAACATGTACGTGAAAAGATTCCCCCAAAGCTTCCTAATGAGGATTCCCTCTTGATAGTACGGGTACTCTACGACCAAAGAAAATAAAAGCGTAGAGGACACGTCTTCGATCTTTTCCTACGAGAGGCAATAGCAATCCGACGAAAGCCTAGGCATCGAGAACCTGAAACATATAGCACACGATTAGACCACAAAGGGTTGTCATCATCATACAAAACATAAAGTAGGGAAATGCCCTTTCAACAGGCATGTACAAAAGCCTCAAAGGGCATCAGGCTCTTTGTGATGTGCTTAAAAAGCAAATCCTCAACAGGAACCCTAGGAAAGAGGGTATCGCCTTTGAGAGGAAACTCAATGTTGATGGTACATATTGGAAGCCTGAGCAGTACCCCAAAACTACATGGGTTGCTGCAAAGGGACCTCCAGTTGATCCATCTAACTTATCTGGATTTGCATGTGAATCTCCTCATTCTGATGACGAGTCAATTGACTCCAACTATAAGCTATTCAAAAATCAGAATGGTGAAGTATTTGCTAGATACGTTGGGACTAACTGCAGGAACGGCTCCCCTGTGAAGAAAATCTAGGTTCCCAAAAGATGCCTTCAAAATCTTCAGGTGAATGTCATCATGACGCCACCTGTGAAGAATAGGAACCCCAGATCAAATTCTTCATATGGACCAAATTCTTCATATGGATTTAAGTCCTCATACGGACCAAATTCCTCATATGGATCAAAGTCCTCATATGAACATCATCGTGCTAACCCATCTGTTTCGCAGGGAAGATCTAAGGATTAAGGATATGTGCATTATTCTTCAAATCATTATGTCCATAAGTCCTCGAAGAATTTCTCTGCTTACTCTTATGCTTACTCTAACCCCTCTTATGTGAAACAAAATGGACTGGCTTCTATGCCATCCTTCTCGTATGGAGCTCGCAAAATGATGAACTCTTTGCCACCCCTTCAGATGTGGGTGGTGAAGAAAAAGAACTAATATCTTATGCAGGGTCAGGTCTCCAGACGTACGTAATCGTCTGAAGAATTTGCTGGAGACCTGAGCATGCCTGAAAGGACGCAGGCTAATCATGAAGAAATGAACTTTCATTTCTCACATCCTCATATTGTGTTATCAGTTCTTTTACTTGATGAAATTGATCTGATGAATTGATGTCATATTCTTCACTGATGAAGTATATGAGTTTGTAAGCTGCACTAATTCATCTACAGGATGATCAACCCAAAGCCACTGAGTGGGTCCTCGATAGTGGATGTACAAACCACATGACTGGTGACAAGAATCTATTGATGGATGCTCCATTATCACCGTCGCATTTGAAGCATATCATCTTTGCTGACAAAGGCAAAAGTCAGGTATTGGGTCTAGGTAAGGTTGCGATTACAAAGGATCGACACATGGACAAAGTCATGCTTGTTGAGTCCTTAGGATACAACCTTATGTCTGTCTCAATGCTTTGTGATCTTGATATGGTTGTTGTCTTTGACAAGTACCATTGTGTTGTGGTTATGGAAGCTGACAATTCCAAAGTCTTCGAAGGCTTTAGGAGAGGAGACCTGTATATTGTTGATTTCTCTACAGGACCACAACCAGCCGTGTGCTTACTTGCAAAAGCTTCAGAAGGCTGGCTCTGGCATCGACGACTTGGCCATGCAGGCATGAGGAATTTGCACACGCTTGCGAAGAAGAAGCATGTCATTGGCATCGAGAATGTCAAATTCCTCAAGGATCACCTATGCGGAGCCTGTGAAGCTGGGAAGATGACCAAGGCCAAGCATCCAGCAAAGACTATCATGACCACCACTCGCCCATTTGAATTGCTTCACATGGATCTCTTTGGTCCTAATCATTATTCTTCTATCTCAAATGAAGCATCTCAATATGGCTTTGTTATTGTTGATGATTATTCTCGTTACACATGGGTACACCTTGTTACTTACAAACATGAAGTGCAGGAATTCTTCAAACGATATTCCTCGAGGGCTTCAACCAACTTTGGTGTGAAGATCAAGCACATCAGAAGTGACAATGGCACTGAGTTCAAGAATTCTGGTCTCGATGACTATCTTGATGAACTTGGTATTACTCATGAGTTATCTGCTCCTTACACTCCTCAGCAGAACGGCGTCGTGGAGCGCAAGAACAGGACTCTTGCTGAGATGGCTCGCACTATGCTTGATGAATACAAAACGCCTCGTCGTTTCTGGACTGAGGCAATTGATACTGCGTGCCACATCATCAACAGAGTATATCTTCACAAATTCTTCAAAAAGACTGCCTATGAACTCCTCACTGATAAGAAACCCAATGTAAGTTATTTCAAAGTCTTCGGTGCTAAATGTTGGATTAGAGATCCTCATCACAACTCAAAATTTGCACCAAAAGCACATGAAGGTTTTATGCTTGGTTATGGAAAGGACTCGCACACCTACAGAGTCTTCAACAACGTTCTTCACAAAGTTGTTGAAACTGTAGATGTGCGGTTCGATGAAACTAATGGCTCGCAAAGAGAGCACCTACCTACTGTGATAGATGAACCAGCACCTGAGGAAACTATCAAGTTCAAGGCTACTGAGGATGTCATTCCTACTGAAGAATCTGCTGAAGAATTCATTCCAGAACATGAAGAACATCGAGCTAATGCACCTGAAGAAAATGGTGCTGAAGAAAACGCTGATCAAACTCTTCAACGACAACCAGCTCATCCTCGCATTGCAAAAGAAGTGCAAGTTGAAAAGATCATCAATGACATCAAAGCGCCAGGTCCTCTCACACGCTCAAAAGCTTCACATTTGTCTAACTTTGGTGGGCAGTATGCTTTTGTCTCTATTACAGAGCCCACTAAGGTAGATGAAGCATTTCTGGAGCCTAAGTGGATTCAGGCCATGCAAGAAGAATTACATCAGTTCGAGCTCAACAATGTCTGGGAACTGGTCAAACATCCAGATCCTTGCAAGCACAATATCATCGGCACAAAGTGGATCTACCGCAATAGCAAGATGAAAATGGCCTTGTTCTGAGGAATAAGGCACGGCTTGTAGCTCAAGGCTACACACAGGTTGAAGGATTTGATTTCGATGAAACTTTTGCACCTGTTGCTAGACTTGAGGCTATTCGCATATTACTTGCTTATGCTAACCATCATGATATCACTCTATATCAAATGGATGTGAAAAGTGCATTCCTCAATGGTAAGCTTGAGGAAGAAGTATATGTTGCTCAACCCCCAGGTTTTGAAGATCCAAAGAATCCTGACAAAGTCTTCAGACTCAACAAGGCCCTCTATGGCCTCAAGCAGGCCCCACGGGCTTGGTATGATACTTTGAAGGAACTCTTCATGAAGAAAGGCTTCAAACCCGGTTCACTCGACCCTACTCTTTTCACTAAATCTTATGATGGTGAATTGTTTGTGTGCCAAGTATATGTTGATGATATTATCTTTGGCTGTACTAACCAACGTTATAGTGATGAATTTGCCTATATGATGATTGAAGAATATCAAATGTCTAGTATGGGAGAGTTGAAATTCTTCTTAGGTCTTCAAATTCGTCAACAACACAATGGCATATTCATATCTCAGGAGAAATACCTCAAGGATGTACTGAGGAAATTCGGCATGCAAGATTGCAAAGGCGTCAAAATTCCTATGCCCACAAATGGCCATCTGTGCACTGATGAAAATGGTATTGACTTTGATCATAAGGTATTCCGCTCCATGATAGGTTCCTTATTATACTTATGTGCATCTAAGCCAGATATAATGCTTAGTGTTTGCATGTTAGCCCGATTTCAAGCTGCACCGAAGGAATCACACCATAATGCTGTGAAGCATATTCTTCGATATCTAGCTCACACACCAACACTTGGATTATGGTACCCCAAGGGCTCGGCTTTGGATCTTGTTGGATATTCTGACTCTGACTATGCTGGTGATCGTGTGGATCGCAAGTCAACATCTGGTACATGTCATTTCCTCAGACGATCTTTGGTCTATTGGTCCTCGAAGAAACAGAACTGCGTATCACTATCTACTACTGAAGCTGAGTACATTGCCGCTGGTTCTTGCTGTGCCCAATTGCTATGGATGAAGCAAACTCTCAAGGACTACGGCGTCAACATGAAGAATGTACCTCTCTTCTGTGACAATGAGAGTGCCATCAAGATTGCTCACAACCCAGTTCAGCACTCGAAGACAAAGCACATTCAGATTCGTCATCATTTTCTTTGTGATCATGTGTTGAAGGGCGACATTTATATTGAGCATGTGAAGACTGAAGAACAGCTAGCCGATATCTTCACAAAGCCCTTGGATGAGAAGAGATTTAGCAAGTTGCGGTGTGAGCTAAATATCCTAGAATCTTCGAATGTTCTTTGAAAAGGACACTCATCCTAACACTTATGCAAAATTGATGACTTAAATGTGCAACACATGAAGAAACGGTTTACTTCAATCAATGGAGAATAACACTCTTAGTGTGAAGAAATTAATGAAGAATTTGATTCTCAGAACCCTACGATAATTGTACGCGGTGTCTGAAATCATCATTCTTATACGGTGGGTCACGCCACCACCAAAAGTTGAAATTCCTCAAATTATTCATATTCTTCAACTTTGCATAGTCTTCACTGGTTCCGTTGTTTTTCTTCATTGGCTATATATATATATGAGTTTATGTCCTCTACAACATTCACTTATTCTGCTAAGTGAATGTGATTGGACCCTTCCCCTCTATGCTATACTCCACCCAATCTGTTCACAAATTCTTCATGTGCGTTCTATTTGAAACTCGTTCAAAATCTTCACTGTGTCCTTGTCAGCTGAAGAAATTGAGAATGGAACTTTAAAACTAATCTTATCCAAATTTTCAGTTTTGCCGCTCAAATCATTCCGCATCCCACGATAAATTTTTTAATTCACCCACGATCTTACATGGTCTCGACTACAGAGTACGTGGGTGACACTTGTCGTGCGAAGGAGAAGGATCAGGGGCACGTTCGTCCCAAATCTTTGGGCGAACAGTTTTTCACTGCTACTATAAATACCCCCTCATCCCTTCCTCACTTCCTTTACTCCGCTCGATCTCTCTCTCTCCCACTCGAGCTTCCCAAACACTAACGCCGCCGCTACTCCATCGTCGCCGGTGAGGAAGAGCTTCACTGCCTCGACCTCGTCGTCGTCGTACTCGTGCCGACCGCGGAAATCTTCACCTCCGCCGTAGATGTCTTCCTCTGCCAAGTTAGGGCGTGGAAGATCTACACCAACGAACTCCATTGTTTCACCTCACTGTTCGTCGTGTTCTTCATTCAGGGTAATTAAAAGTTACTTTTACTGCCCTCTTTGATTCGAAGTTTCTCTATAAAATCTTCAAAGGTGTTTTATTCTTCAAATCTTCACACACTAAACACCTCACATGTCATCTATTCTTGATTCGCTTCTCTAAGCATCATTTTTCTTCAAGATTCCTCAATTGTGTGGATCTTTGATCTATACAACTCTGGAACCTAAGACAAAGAACGCTTAGTGAAAATCTTCAAGACTCATCTGGTCAAATTCCTCAAACTTGTTCTTTTTGAAAAACCTTCCGAGAACGCATATGACCTCTCCAAATTCCTCGCAACTATACTCTGTTCATAGGTACACATGTCAGCTGCTGAATCACTAGGTTCTCATCAACTTAACTCATTTGCAGCGTTCCTCGAAGAAAAGTTGCATCCTTCTTCAGAGAATTCGATTGTTCAAATTCCTCAACTGAAGAAAATGGCTGGTGGTAAAAGGCCACAGAAGGGAGGAAAGAGGCCTGAGATAAATACAACGTTGAAGACCCCTGATGACATATATGCTGGGTACTGCACACCTACTGAGGAAACCAAGAATGAGCGCAAAGTGTGCAAACAAAGGATAGAGAGGAGATGGGCAAGAGAATAGAGGGAGTACAGATATGTCACTCCTAAGTACATGAAGAAATTCGCACTCAATCCTCCATGCCCAAGAGCTCCATTGGCACCTGGCCAAGTAGCAGATCCCACCGGCCTCTAGCGCGGTGAGGACTATCCTGATGAATGGGCCAAGCGCCAAGGCAAGTTGGCCAAGCAAGCCAGGGAAGTAGTGAGGAAATTCAATGAAGACTCTGTTGTGGCTGGTGCTGCCCCTGCTGAGGCCTCTGTCAAGCCGAGGAAATCCATGCCTAAGAAGCCTGCTCGTAAGCCAAGTGCTTCACCAACAGTGCCCTCATGGCCAAGTTCCTCAACTGCGCCCTCACGGCCAAACTCTTCAAGGTCCTCATGACCAATCCCTCAAGCTGCTCATTCAAAATCCTCAGCACCTCCTCCAAAGTCCCCAGCTGTTCCGACAAAGTCCTCAGCACCTGTGCATCTGGCCTTGTGCCAAAGGACTACGGGCATCTCCATTGCCTCTGGTGTCTCAGCAAGCTCCTCAGCTGCACCAAATTCTTCATCTGGCCCCACTCTGATGAAGACCAAGGCAACTGCTGGATGAGGTCCTCGGCCAAGTCCTCAAAAGAAGCAAGTCACTTTCCAAGTGCCACCTGAAGAAGATGAAGCTGATGATGATGAACTTGCAGAAATCATCAGAGACAGACAAGTTAGGGCCGCTAGAGCCAAAGGCACACCTGTGCCACTGCTTTTAGATCCCAAGCTGATCCTCGAATACATTGATCTCTGGCACAAGGACCCAAATACTCCTATGCCTGACTTCAAGTTGACGCCTGGTTAAAATCACATGCTGACTCATTTCATCCAAGAGGAGAAATGGAAATATGATCAGGCCAGGCAGATCAAGAAGGCCCAGTACAGAAAGGAGAAATACCTGAAGAACAATGTTGTCACTATGACCACTGATGAACTTGTAAAAATCCAATCTGAAATCAAAACCCTCAGCGATGACTTCCAAGCCTACTATGCTGATTGGCAAGGAGCCAAAGTTAGATTTGTAAAGATAACTAAACAGTTCACTTCAAATGTTGCTGCCCCAATGCAACAGGAAATTCCTCAGGATGAAGCATCTGCTCAGCCGACTGAAGAACATGCCAGCACCACTGATGACAATCAGGCTGCTGAAGAAAATGTGAGTTCCAGGGCTGATGACTGCATTCCAGCCACTGAAGAAATTGCCAGGGCACCCACTAGTGGTGTGCCTGAAGAAACTGAAGAAATCAGGGCAACTGCACCAGTTGTGCCTGAAGAAAATCAACCAGATTCCTCAGCTGCTCCTGCACCAACTTCAACTCCAATCCTTCCATCTGCATCAGATGTGAAGAAGACCAAGGCTGCTCCACACCCGTAATTAGTGATGAATTCTGGGAAAGTCAGCATCCAAACTCTCCAATGTTCACCCCTCTACAGCAAATTCCTTAGTCCCCCACACAAACTGTTCACATGGGCTCTGAAGAAACTCATCCCACTGCATCTGTCCATGAGGAAATTCCAGCCACTAGCGCTGAAGAAACTGCTGCTGCTGAACAACCAACTACACAGACTGCCATTGAGGAAGAACCAGAAATTCCTCAGCCTGAAGAACCTGCGATTGAGATTCCTGAGGTCGTGATGCAACTCACTGACACTCCTCTGCCAAAGCCAAAGGATCCATTCTCACGCAAGCAAAAGTTCAAGGCTGATGATTTCTTCGGCGAGCACGTATTCTTCGAAGATTATAACCCATATGACTCTGCTCGCATTAGGAAGAGGCGTTTCTGGACTGCTAGTCAAGCCAATTTCTATTCCTCAGTGCTGTTCAACAAGGAGAAGATTTTCTACCATGAGCATATTCTTCACGTGGATATGGAATCTCTGCCGTGCTTCGCACCAGTCCTCAGTGTTCTTCACGACGCTGGACTGCTCAATTTTTGCTCTGACATCTGCGATTGGAATGAAGAACTGATTCTTCTATTCTATGCAACGCTGCACATCACCGGAAATGCTGACGATGTGAATTCATGGGTGCTGGACTGGATGTCTGAAAACACTCACTACACTGCACCAGCCTCTGAATTGCTTCGTGCTCTACCACTCAGTCCTCCCCTTGAAGAAGCTCGCTGCATCTACAGTGAACCTGAGCTCACACATCATTACATGCAAGTGCTGATGAAGCCTTTGAAACCAGGTCAGGCACCACGAACAAAATTCCTCGTGAAGGAATTGTTGTACGTGCCCAGAACTGTCTATCGTATTCTTACGAGGACAATCAGTCCTATCAAAGGCCACGACACATCTGATGAGGAAATTGTTGGCATCATGAAGAATCTGGTATTCAACATCGTTCATGGCATTCCTGTCAACTATCACGATTTCTTCATGAGGACTATGGCCAATGTTGCACTGTCTCCGTTTGAGCTGAAACCTTATGCACCTTGGATCATGAGATTCCTCAGGACAAGGTCTTCACTCAACTACAAAGCTGATTTCAGAATCATCTCAGCTACTTGCCCCAATTGAAGTCCTCAAGCAGACATATTCCTCAGTTGATAGAAAGGGCAAGGCACCAGCTGTAATTGATGAAGGCATTCGTCCATTGGATGGTCAGTTTCGCAAAGCTGCATCTTATTCCACCAATGATGACTCTTCCACACATGACTCTGCCAATGCTCCCAAGTCCACTCCTCAAGCCACTGCTCCGCGCGTGATGACAGGCCGTGAACTTCTGCTTAGTCTTCACCAGAAGGTGGATCAAAATCACAAATGGGTTAAGCGTCAGTTTGGTTCACTTCTTCACAACATGACTGCCACACACAATGCAGTGAAGAAAAATCACTACTACCTCCATCAAGTCTTCGGTCGCACCTGGGCAATCTTGTCACATCTGTATGGTGAAGAAGATCTGAAGAACATCGGTCTTAATGAAGATTTTGACTAGTCTGCACCTCCACCGAAGAAATTCAAGAAGGTCAAGGTTCCTTCTCTGGTGGCCAGCTCATATTCTTCATCGCGCGACACTGATGAACATGAAGATTTAGACGACACTGCGGCAGGCCCTACATCAACCAACGACCCCAACAATGTGGCGCTCCTTCATCAACTTGATTATCTTCAGGGGCGTTAGTCCTCAGTTTCGATCCTTTTGGTCATTTGATGACAAAGGGTAAGAATTTGAGTTAGTCTTCAAGCGGGTCTATTTTATCGCCCATATACAACGTTTTTTTTGCTAAGTTACAACTCTCGTTCTTCTGAAACTTTATTGGATCAAGTTGTAATCTTAAACCCGATGGTGCTCTGATACTTTTGATGCACTATGCTTTGATACTCTTTTCTGCATGCTTATTCCTCGTTGATATTATTGCACGCATCCTGAATTTCATCAGGCACCATACTTCATCATGCATTTCAAATTCTTCGTATTATATGTTAAATGTGTGTATGAATTACAAGATATAGGGGGAGATCTCCATGATTCAACTCTTCAAGTGTGCATTGCTTCAAAAGCAAATTCCTCACTATGCACATCTTTAGGGGGAGTTCTTCTATATCTTGCAATCAAATTCCTCAATATTAGTATTTACACTTCATATGTTTATCCCCGTTGAAAACTTAACCTATATTGTCATCAATCACCAAGAAGGGGGAGATTGTAAGTGCATCTAGTGCCCCTTAGTGATTTTGGTGTATTGAAGACTTATAGGTTAAGGGACTAATGCGTGTGTGAGTGTACACAGGTCTATAAGTCTATGAGGAGTTTGATATTTACTAGAAAAGTTGACCCCTAAAAATGAATATCTTCGACTGAAGATTTTGGTATTTCTAAAGACTTTCATGAACACTTTGAAAGTGAAGAAATTGGTGTGTCCATGAAGACTTGATATTCATGTGAGGGATATGAAGCTTGAAGACTTTCGTTTTCATAGTTTTGTTTTTCTCTTTCTTGAGTCATAGGAAACACCGTACTGTTAAAGGGGGTCGAGGAAATACTAAGGAAAAATTTCCATGTGATGCTCAACTCAAAATCCTACACCTACCAATCCCTTCGAGTGAATCCATTGGAAATATCATACAGTTCAGTCAATTTCTTCAGTGAAAGAGTCGAAGTTCTTATGGTCTCTGAGGAATTTGTCCTGACTGAGGAGTTAGGAATTCGCTAGTGCGGATTGCCTACACAGTGAGGAACATGATAGCCCTGAGGATTTTGGTACTCAAAATTCCGACCGTTGCTGTGCTATGCGCCAGCTGTTCCAAAATATCTATCCACCTAACGGTCATATCATTGCAGGGCATTTATGTCTTATCATGTCGGGCTGCTCCCTAGGCTATAAAAAGCCGCCCCCTACAACCACTAGCTGGTAGAGGCTGGTCCGAAAGAAACCGACACTTGTCAATTTAGAGCAACCCATCCTCCGAGGACTTTGAGCGAAAATCATCAAGTGAGGAAAAACCAAAAACCCAACCACCTACAAACCCCAAGTGATTGAGCATCACTGAAGAGATTGATCCTGAGTGGATCCGACGCTTGTTACCTTTGAAGACTGTGCTTCTTCCAGATGGTTAGGCGTCATGGTCTAGAGCATACAAGAGCAATTGTGGATCGCCGAGTGACCAAGTTTGTGAAGGTTTGGAAGTCGCCTGAAGACTTACCACGAGTCATTGGACGAGGTCTGTGTGACCTTAGTTCAAGGAGAATACGATGAGGACTGGGTGTCTTGGACTAAGTGTCCTTGACTGGGTGTCCGGGACTGTGTGTCCTTGAGTTTAAATACTCAGCCGCTCCAACCAGACGTACAACTGAGACAGCAGTTGGAACTGGTCTACCAAATCATTGTCTTCACCAAGCTTACTGGTTCTCTTTCCTCAACTCTTCCATTTCCTCATAACTGTTCTGTGTGTTTGTTCATATCTGTGTTAGAAGACCTTGACTGAAGACTTTCTCAATTTCCTCAGTTCAATTTCTTCAGTCTGTTTGTCTTCATCCTGTGTTATCCTGTGATTACGCTTCCTGTACTCTGTGCCGACTATGCTTGTATTATGTTATGTTTACCTTTGAGTACTTATTCTGCTGCTAGTAGTTCTTCGCTAAGGAATTTCCTCATCGGCAAATTCCTCAGTGAAGAACTTCATAAAAATCGCCTATTCACCCCCCTCTAGTCGATATAACGTACTTTCAATAGCCCTGAGGATTTTGCTACTCAAAATTCCGACCGTTGTTGTGCTATGCGCCAGCTGTCCCAAAATATCTATCCACCTAACGGTCATATCATTGAAGGGCATTTATGTCTTATCATGTCGGGCTGCTCCCTAGGCTATAAATAGCCCCCCCCTACAACCACTAGTTGGTTGGATGCTCCGAGAGAAACTAACACTTGTCATTTGAGAGCAACCCATCCTCCGAGGACTTTGAGAGAAAATCATCAAGTGAGGAAAAACCCAAAACCCAAACACCTACAAACCCCAAGTGATTGAGCATCACTGAAGAGATTGATCCTGCGTGGATCCGACGCTTGTTACCTTTGAAGACTGTGCTTCTTCCAGACGGTTAGGCGTCATGGTCTAGAGCATCCAAGAGGAATTGTGGATCGCCGAGTGACCGAGTTTGTGAAGGTTTGGAAGTCGCCTGAAGACTTACCACGAGTCATTGGACGAGGTCTGTGTGACCTTAGTTCAAGGAGAATACGGTGAGGACTGGGTGTCTTGGACTAAGTGTCCTTGACTGGGTGTCCGGTACTGTGTGTCCTTGAGTTTAAATACTCAGCCGCTCCAACCAGACGTACAACTGAGACAGCAGTTGGAACTGGTCTACCAAATCATTGTCTTCACCAAGCTTACTGGTTCTATTTCCTCAACTCTTCCATTTCCTCATAATTGTGCTGTGTGTTTGTTCATATTTGTGTTAAAAGACCTTGACTGAAGACTTTCTCAATTTCCTCAGTTCAATTTCTTCAGTCTGTTTGTCTTCATCCTATGTTATCCTGTGATTACGCTTCCTGTACTCTGTGCCTGTCTTCATTTCATCATGATGACTATGCTTGTATTCTGTTATGTTTACCTTTGAGTACTTATTCCGCTGCTAGTAGTTCTTCGCTAAGGAATTTCCTCATCGGCAAATTCCTCAGTGAAGAACTTCATAAAAATCGCCTATTCACCCCCCCCCTCTAGTCGATATAACGAACTTTCAATAGCCCTGAGGATTTTGCTACTCAAAATTCTGACCGTTGCTGTGCTATGCGCCAGATGTCCCAAAATATCTATCCACCTAATGGTCATATCATTGAAGGGCATTTATGTCTTATCATGTCGGGCTGCTCCCTAGGCTATAAATAGCCGCCCCCTACAACCACTAGTTGGTTGGATGCTCCGAGAGAAACTGACACTTGTCATTCGAGAGCAACCCATCCTCCGAGGACTTTGAGAGAAAATCATCAGGTGAGGAAAAACCCAAAACCCAAACACCTACAAACCCCAAGTGATTGAGCATCACTGAAAAGATTGATCCTGCGTGGATCCGACGCTTGTTACCTTTGAAGACTGTGCTTCTTCCAGACGGTTAGGCGTCATGGTCTAGAGCATCCAAGAGGAATTGTGGATCACCGAGTGACCGAGTTTGTGAACGTTTGGAAGTCGCCTAAAGACTTACCACGAGTGATTGGACGAGGTCTGTGTGACCTTAGTTCAAGGAGAATACGATGAGGACTGGGTGTCTTGGACTAAGTGTCCTTGACTGGGTGT